>NW_006782724.1:1156652-1298292 GCF_000442215.2 Lipotes vexillifer | reverse complement strand
CCCCTGCATTGGCAGGCGGACTCTCAACCACTGCGCCACCAGGGAAGCCCCTAAATTGTTTTCTGAAGGAGGAATATTAAAACTTTTAGACTGCCATATTATTGGAAATGAAAATCTTGATATTTTTATTTCTCCAGAAAAGACTAAGACCTTATGTAACTGACAATTCAGAAATAAAAATGTGAGTTGATACATGAGTTGAACATCCGGAAGTAAAAGTCATCATTTTTAAATGGCTAATTAATAGTGACAGATTATAGGAATAAAACATTGGTTTGGGTTTCTGAATTGGTCTGAAAAATAACATGTAAGATTATTTCCATAAGTTTCTGTTTTGTATTTCACATTTATCTATTTTTTTCATAGCATTCAAAGAAGTTCATATTTTGCTCACAAGGACTCTCTGAGCCTCTCTGTGTTTTGTTGTTTAATTTAGAAAAAGGGTGTCCTGAGGATAGTACAATTTTTTTTAATGAAACATATTGTTTAGCTTCTTTTTTCTTTATTTAATATGTATACAACCTCTCCAGGATTTATATGACTAGGAAAATATATTTCATTAATAATGAAAAATAAAGTTTTACTCAAAAGTTATGCATGTTGAATGAGATACGTGAAAAGCACATACAGAAGTTAGAACTATAGATAATATTTTGCACAGATTATCACATCTAACAAGTACACTCACTTATAGGGAAGGAAAATCTATGCCTTCAGCAAGGATGCATATCAGCCCAGCTGAATTAGACATTTATTATATAACTCAAGGGTTTCCTAAACACACCTAATTCAAACCGGCATGGCAGAAGAATTAGCTCAGTATTTATGTTGAAACTAGAAAAATGAAGGCTGCTTACCACCCGGTACTAAAATGAGACCAGATGATGTAGATAATATTTTATATTTTGCATCCACTTTGATATTCTAATTTGAAAAACATAACTTGTATAACCTAGGAATTTAAGCACTCAAATGTACTATAGAGATAAAACCTCGTGAGAAGAGTCTGGTTTAAGATCAGTATACGATAAATGTAAAAAGTGGATTGTGAATTCTGCCTCACTCTTAGACGTCGAAACAGGAAGTAGATGTACTCTTCCCCCTGAAGCAACTAGGAAAAATAAGACAAAATACATAAAACAATGGCTTTTAAGACACTAGACATGATCAAATGAACAGTGATTCACGAGAGACTGGAAATAAGCAAGGTGAGTCCTCTGATTGTCACAGTGCATTGCCTTGAAAGAGTTTCTGGGAAGGGAGCAAGGAGGTGTAACCCAAGCATCGCGCCGTGGGCTCCCTGAGTTGAGGTGATGGAGCTGAGAGTCCAAGAGACCAAACTGGCTGGAGTTTGCAGCAGAGAGTACTGGAGAGAAGAAAGCTGCAGAGAGAGAGAGAGAGAGAGAGAGAGAGAGAGAGAGAGAGAACTCCAGATGCCTGCAGAGGATCTACCTTGAGTATAGAGGAGAGTACTGATAAGTGCACACATGTGAGGAAACTTCAGGGGCTGGGGAAAGGGTGAGAGGTAATAGTACCTGGTGCTCGTAGAGAGCAGGCAATAATGTCTACAATATCCCAACAGCCAGTCTAGAAAACTTCAGAATTCCCTGGGCATCGGACACAGAACTCAGAAGGATCTTACTTTAGTGTTGGGCGTAATTCGCCCTAGACTGAATGTTGCTCTGGTCCTGATTAATAAGTCTTAAAAGCAAAACCAGAATGGATCAAGCTATTTCCAACTAAACTGTATTTCAGGAGAAAAATTCTAGAATATTTATAGGGTTAAAAGAAATCAGAGCTCAAGGAAGTAAAATTCACAATATCTGTAAAAGAAGTCACCCTTTTTCTCTGTACTAATCACAACACAACTGACACCAGATTGAGAGTTTTCTACACCAAGCAATTCTCCAATTCTTGGTGGACACAGGCCTGGTATCCCACCATTTAACTAAATTTTCACACTAAATGCCCAGAATTAGTGCAGATCCCTCAGGTTAAGGGCTCAGTCTCATAAGACTGCTCCCCACTTCAGACATTAATCACAATTCCCAAGTTGTCCCCTCACTTCTGATAGACCAGCTATAAATTGGGAGTACCCATGACCCCTTCCTCAAGTTCAATAACTTGCTGGAATGGTATAAAGTAGAATAAGGTTAAATATCAAATATCAGTCATGATTTTTGATATTTCACCTCTATGACTTCTAATGTATTTACAAGAACTTTTCTCACAATAATTTGCATTTAATTTTATACTCCCTTTCTAATTTATCCCAAGATAATGATTTTATAATTAGTAATAAGTGAATAAATAAAAATGATATGAAACTGTTTATTCAGAATGGACTAATATTAATTCTGAAGTATTCCATTTCTTTATTGGCATAATAAAAACATTTTAATACTATTTGGAATCACTTTATTTTTTTCCTTCACAGCATTAGTTGAAAGCTTAGAATTTAGAATACCATCTTTGGGTTTCTCTGATGTCATAAGATGATAGGAAGAATATTAAAACAACACAATATAAACATACAATATTATATATGAACTTTTATAGTAACATTTTGATACGTAGTGTTATATATTACAAGTTAAGTGTGCTTTTAAAAAGTTAGGTGTATTTTAGAAAAGCAAATAATTTTAATTATGAATAAAAATATGTTTTGTAATATATTTTATATTTTTATATATATAAAATACAAAATCTAATCAACTATGTTATTTACCCTTATAATATTATAAAATCTTATAGGGATATGTTCTTATACATATAATATATGCATCTTTTCACTCACTCTGATATTGAAAATATCTATGGAGAATGAAAAGCAAAATGTGGACCTCATTCTTCTGTGCAAATTCACTTTTGAATATACTTAATTCACATTCCAATATGAGGTTCAAGGTGGAAGCCTTCAAGTTTTGCTATAATTCTTGAAAGGCAATGGTATAGAAAGCAAGAAAAATAGCCGATTTTCACATGGTATTGATAGACTCATTTGTGTTGTTCTTTGCAGAATACAAGTGCTCCTGTAGTTAGCACTGTCTGTGCTGACAAGAACATGTCTGCTGGTAACATACAGATTTTGCTTTGTTCTTCAATTATAGCTATAACTTCATTTCTGATACATATCCTTCTATGATTATAAGAAAGAAGATATGTAAGGAGCCATTTATCTACATCATGAGTCTGATAATATCCTTGCCTGTTGCCACAGAAACCCAGATCATAGTCATATGTTACTGTGAAAATAAGAAATACGAGTATATTAAGACTTGCAGCTCCATTCCTTAATTCTTATTTTATTTTGACACAAAATCAGATCTCTACTTGATCTGTCTTACAACACCTGTTACCTGACAGCTCACTTTCATTCATATTTTGCTCTATGAGAGGAGTGTCTTGGAAAGTTGCACATGAGCAAATGGAGATTAGCACATAGTGCATTGAATTTTCTTCTACAAATATATGCTAGACAGATTCTGGTAATTCTAATGGACATATTGTTATAATGTAAAAATTATGATAACTCTATTTCTGATATTTACTCTGTATAATTACACAAAGCTATCAACTTATGAGTTTTTAAAAAGTCTTCATTAACTATACCTTCAAATGCATAAAACTCATTTTTATTCCCCTTGGCAACAATGGGTCAGGTAGGTCACAGTAACTGGATAATTTTTTCTGATTCTTTTTACTGTGCCTCACAGGCCTAAAAAACGTGAAAAAGAGGTCCACATTTTGCTTGGCTTCATATTTTAGAGAAGTTTATATTCATTCACAAGTCTTTTTACTGTCTATTGTCTGAAGGCTGAAACATCAATCTTTCAACAGAAATAAAAATTGTATACGTATGTGCACCCATTTTCTTTGTTTCTTGGAAATTAGCAAGTAAGAAAGGCTACATAACAGTAAGTATATATCATTCTATGATTTATTTGATCATTCTAAAAACTTTTGTTCATCTTGCATTTTGATTTAGGAAACTATGCAACCAAACACTAAAATAAAACTAAATCCTTTTGTCAGAATTTTTCAGTAAGAAATGTAAATAGAATTTACACATATTTTTTTCTTTCTTACCACCTTATTTAGCTAACTTGATCTAAACTAGTCAGGTTGACTCAGATGTATAGGTTCTTTTAATAGTCAGAAAAAATAAAATGCACACATATTGAGAGTATAGTTTGATGGGTCTGGACAAATGTACTCAGTCCTTTAACCAGTATCCCATCAAACTATTGAACTCTATTACCACACTAAAAAGTTCCCCTCCATCCCTTTCCAGTTAGTTCTCATCCACACTCTCTGCTCCATACTCAGCCATTATTATTATTTCTCTCCCTAAAGATTAATTTTGCCTGGTCTATACTTTCATATAAGTCCTAATCTCATTCTTGGGGCCTCCATCCTCATAACTTCATCTAACCCGAATTACCTCCCAAACTCTCCACCTTCTGTTAAAAAGGAGACAATAGGCCCAGCGTAAGTGTTGTGGGGGTTGGGGGAGATTCTCGTGAGGCTGAGCCCTTAACCTGTGGGATATGACACTGTCTCCAGGGAGACGGTGTCAGAATTGAGTTAAAGTGTAGTACACCCAGCTGGTGTCCTGGAGACTGGCCTCCACATATTTGGTGACCACAAGTGCCAAGTGTCCCGTGAGTGAAGTGGTGGTGTGAAAGAAAAGGAGAAGCACAGGAGATAGACTGAAGTTTCTCTTACATAAGAAGCCTCTTGTGTACTCATGAAGGTGGACAATGTAATTAGCTTCATCGTGTGTAATTAAGTTAGAAAAAGTCAACAGGATAATGGCCCTATGAAGACAAACAACGAATTGAGCAGTGAAAAGAGAAGTGCTAGATCAGATGGAAAATTAGTCAGACCAGATGGTGAGAAGCCTTGCTTGCTTGAGGCAAATGGGATTCTGTAGATGTTTTTGAAGTGGGGATTAAGGTGAACAGACTTGCATTTTAATAAAAATCACCCCTTTGTGAGGTGAAGAAAGGCTTGTGAAGTATAAGAAGAAGGCCTAGGGCAAAACTCAAGGAACAGCAACTTTAAAGACCAGATGGAGGTAAAAAGGGTTTCGAGACAACAAAGAGAAGTGAGCTTAAAGTTCCAAGCCAGTGAGAGGGAGAAGCAGGAGACAGGATGGGGTCAGCTGGCCAAGGTGGGCAAGTGCAGGGCGGGGAATGATCAGTAGTGCCTGATGCTGCAGAAACAGAAGGGCTGTTTTCAGATCCTTGGGTTTTGCAATTAGGAGGTTATGGGTGAATTTCCCCACTGCAGTTTTACTGGTATGTTTGATGTCGAAGCTTTACTATGTGATTCGGGTGTAAATGGGATTTGAAGAAGTAGCCGCAGTAAAGAGAGTAAATTTAGTCTTATCAGAAGGCAAGAGACAGAGGGAGGAAGTGACTGTAGGATAAAGCAAGTTGAAGGTGAGGACTTGTTGGGTTTTTTTAAACAGAATTTCCTACCTCATGTTCCCAGAGCACATTTTTTAAGAGTCTTCTGCTGAAGAATTTATTGTTTTTGCCTTGTTAATGATAAATGTAAGTATGTATCTATGACTGTAATCTCAACTAGTTGATGAACTCCTGGCGGACAAGGATTATATTTTATTCATTATCTTAATCCCCATAGCATGTAATTTCTAGATGCATAAGAAATGAGAATATAATAAAATTTAATTCATCAGTATGTAGTATTTCATCTTTCAAATGATTCTCAAGTATTTTATCTTGAACTACAAATCTTGTCAGTAGTAAAATGTAAAATACCCCATGTAAGTCTTTCTAATGAGAGACACCATAGTATAGAGCAGTTTCCAAAGTGTGGTCCTCAGACCAGCAGCATCATCATCATCTGGGGACATGTAAGAACTGTACATTCTGGGACTGCACATAGACCTACTAAATAGAAACTCTAGGGCAGGAGCCCAGCAATCTGTGCTTTTACAAGCCCTCCAATTGATTCTGATTTGCCCTCACATTTGAGAACCATTAATAAAGAGAAACCAGACCCTTGGATTTAACCAAATCTGTTTTCACATCTTACTTTTGTCATTTATAAGCCACATGAAGTCAGAATGTTTTTAATAACTCCAGAATACAGTTTCCTTAAGCAAGGTCATGGGAACTATCTCAAAGTATTGTTATGAAAAGTGAGTGACATAGTAGGTGAAAGCAATTATCCCATTGTCTGATAAAATGTCTATATTAAATAAATGTGAATTTTCCTATTTTATAGACTCTGTGTTGCTATTATGGAATTACGGATTTTTAGAGAAACCTAGAAATAACATAGTTGAAGTGTGTGTGGGGGAGGGGGGTGAAGGGAATTGAGGTAGGCTAAGCACTTATATTTGGCAATTGTCCTGGGTGTTTTTTCAATAGTGTCATCTAGATTTGAAACAAGGCTTGTCTCTCATCAAAGGTTACTTTATTTTTAGCATCACTCCAGGTAGCTTTGTGCCAAGAATGAGTTCATTAATTACAAAAAATAAAGCAAAACAAAACAAAACAAAAGGGTTTCTAGTATAAGGAATTCTAGCTATTTACCTCAAAACTTCAAATCCTTTTTTGTTTTTAAACTTGTGTGGGTGGGGAGTGGGGGGCGGGTGGGAGGAACGTGCTACAGCAAATGCTTCAATAGCAAAATTCTAAATAAAGAACATTTCTCATATTTGGAGAAAATAAAGGCACTATTGCTTGTTTGCCCTTGTAAATGCTTGTAAATGCATTTTATCATCTGGGCAGGAATGGAAAGATAAAAGGATCAATCACAGAGAAAGGATCACATTTTTCAGAGCTTTGTCTCTTTCTATTGTTCAGCTTTAGCAAGGGCATTAAAAGAACTTCCTATAAACAGCATTTATTCATACTGCTCACACTTTCCTATAGCTTTCCCCCCATCCTCTATCTTTAAATGCAAGGTCAGCTCTACACTGTTATGAAGAAAACTGTTTTGAAATCTCACCTCCCCCCTTTCTTTCATGCTTCAAATGTATCTCTGAGCCCTGTTCTTGAAGTGACATACATTTAAAAACAATTCAGTCATGGATTGATCAGCTGATCCAGTGACACACAGACTACAGCTTGCTCTTGCCATCGTTTCTTTGTTTTTAGTGGGCCTTTGAATCCTGCAGCATCAGCCCTGACTGTAATAATTGATTGACTGAGCTATGCTACAGGGCACAAAATAACAAAGGAAGAAAAATATGAACAGTTAGTGAAAGAAGCCCTGGGAAAAGACATAAATAAATGTAGTGTACCTGAATCCTGCAGCGTTGATGGAATCCTAACCAAAGCAAGATAAACCAGGTGACTATATTTATTTTAATGTTTGGGAGGTGAATTCAAGGAGAGACGTTGTGTTCCAAGAGCAATGTGAAGCCGTCCAAAGATCATCTCCTAATCTAATGGGACAAACACAGCCACACATAGATAAATTCTAAACCTAAATGGCCTTCAGAGTTGGAGCTCATTAGATAATATGGTAATGAATATTTTAGAAAAGTCTACATAGATAATAGTCATCAAGTCAATAAATACAGGCTGGCTACATCTCTGGTAACATTAGCATATAAATCCATTTGACTGAACCATTCAGAAATCAGCATTGAGCCTTTCCCATGAATTTGAATAGGACCTAATAAAATCCCTAAACTTTCTGTGAGGTTTGTATATACAGGAGGAAATCACAGCCTTTTCAAATCTCAGGGTTGGAAAGGACCTTAAAGGTCAGATAAAATAACCTTGTATTGATTTGTTTGGGAAAAGCAACATTATCAAGTTGTGTCTATTGTAAACTCACATACAACTGGTAATTTGGACAAAAGCTCAGCATCTGGGGCACTTTAATTGCTGACAATTCATGAGGTAAGAATTTCAGAAAAAATTCTTTAATCAGTGAAAAAGATCATTTTGAGCTAGGTGCCTTTTGCATGAGGACACAGCACTTATATTGTGTCAAATGAAGAGATTTCCTTAAAATGTTCTTGTTTATACCTAAGTAGGCTGGCTTCTTAAGATTTCCTTCTCTTCCCTCCCATTCTTCTTTCCTTTATTCTGTTACCCCTCCCTCCCTCTCCCTCTTCCCTCCTTCCTTCTTCTGTGCAAAATAAAAACTAGTTAAAAGCTAACAACAGGGCTTCCCTGGTGGTGCAGTGGTTGAGAGTCCGCCTGCCGATGCAGGGGACGAGGGTTCGTGCTTTGGTCAGGGAGGAGCCCACGTGCCGCGGAGCGGCTGGGCCCGTGAGCCATGGCCGCTGAACCTGCGCGTCCGGAGCCTGTGCTCCGCAACGGGAGAGGCCACAACAGTGAGAGGCCCGCGTACTGCCCCCCTCCCCACAAAAAAGCTAACAACAGAATTCATCTCAGGAATTGTTCAGAAAGACACCTAATAAAGATATTTAGTCAAGAATATGAGGCTGTGGAGAGACAGCTGGTTGGGGCTAGATTGCTGTATGTATGTATGTAACAGGATTTGTGTGTGGGTATTGTCAGGTGGGAGATACGGGGGGGAACCTGAGCATTTCCTTTGAATACCTGTGAAGGATTTCCAGAGGCTGCAATAGTTACAACAGTATATGAGCACTTGTATTTCAATTTTTAAAAAATATTTACTGGGCAGCACTATTGTTTAATGCCTTTTTCTTTACGTCTCAAGACTTTATGATAAACTGTGCTCATATGAAATCATCTTGTGTTAAGTGGGGTTAAGTAAAGATAAAACAAAAACCTGTGCTTCAGAGAAGTGGTTGGTTCAAGATGGCGGAGTAGAAGGACGTGTACTCACTCCCTCTTCCAAGAGCAACAGAATCACAACTAACTGCTGAACAATCATCGACAGGAAGACACTGGAACTCACCAAAATGATACCCCACATCCAAAGACAGAGGAGAAGCCACAATGAGACGGTAGGAGGGGTGCAATCACAATAAAATCAAATCCCATAACTGCTGGGTGGGTGACTCACAAACTAGAGAACAATTATATCACAGAAGTCCACCCACTGGAGTGTAGGTTCTGAGCCCCTCGTCAGGCTTCCAAACCTGGGTGTCTGGCAACAGGAGGAGGAATTCCCAGAGAATCAGACTTTGAAGGCTAGTGGGATTTGATTTCAGGACTTTGAAAGAACTGGGAGAAACAGAGTCTCCACACTTGGAGGGCACACACAAAGTAGTGTGTGCATTGGGACCCAGGGGAAGAAGTAGTGATGCCATAGGAGACAGAACCAGACCCAGCTGCTAGTGTTGGAGGGTCTCCTGCAGAGGTGGGGTGTGGCTGTGGCTCACCGTGAGGACAAGGACAATGGCAGCAGAAGTTCTGGGAAGTACTCCTTGGCGTGAGCCTTCCCAGAGTCTGGCATTAGCCCCACCAAAGAGCTGGGTAAGCTCCAGTGTTAAGTCACCTCAGGCCAAAAAACTAACAGGGAGGGAACCCAACCGCACCCATCAGCAAACAAGCAGATTAAAGTTTTACTGAGCTCTGCCCACCAGAGCAACACATAGCTCTACCCACCACCAGTCCCTCTCATCAGGAATCTTGCATAAGCCACTTAGATAGCCTCATCCACCAGAGGGCAGACAGCAGAAGCAAGAAGAACTACAATCCTGCAGCCTGTGGAACAAAAAACCACATTCACAGAAAGATAGACAGGATGAAAAGGTAGAGGGCTATGTACCACATGAAGGAACAAGATAAAACCCCAGAAAAACAACTAAATGAAGTGGAGATAAGCTACCTTCCAGAAAAAGAATTCAGAATAATAGTGAAGATGATTCAGGACCTCGGAAGAAGAATGGACGCAAAGATCGAGAAGATGCAAGACATGTTTAACAAAGACCTAGAAGAATTAAAGAACAAACACCTAGAAGAATTAAAGAACAAACAGAGATTAAACAGTACAATAACTGAAATGAAAAATACACTGGAAGGAATCAATAGCAGAATAACTGAAACAGAAGAACAGATAAAAGACCTGGAAGATAGAATGGTGGAATTCACTGCCACGGAACAGAATGAAGCAAAAAGAGTGAAAAGAAATGAAGACAGACTAAGAGACCTCTGGGACAACACTAAACACAACAACATTTGCATTATAGGGGTCCCAGAAGGAGAAGATAGAGATAAAGGATCCAAGAAAATATTTGAGGAGATTATAGTCAAAACTTCCCTAACATGGGAAAGGAAATAGCCACCAAATTCTAGGAAGTGTAGGGGCTCCCAGGCAAGAAAAACCCAAGGAGAAACACACCGAATCATATAGTAATCAAATTGACAAAAATTAAAGACAAAGAAAAATTATTGAAGGCAACAAGGGAAAAACAACAAATAACATACAAGGGAACTCCCAAAAGGTTAACAGCTGATTTCTTAGCTGAAACTCTACAAGCCAGAAGTGAGTGGCATGATATATTTAAAGTGATGAAAAGAAAGAACCAACAGCCAAGATTACTCTACCTGGCAAGGATCTGATTCAGATTCTACGAATAAATCAAAAGCTTTACAGACAAGCAAATCTAAGAGAATTCAGCACCACGAAACCAGATCTACAACAAATTCTAAAGGAACTTCTCTAAGTGGGAAACACAAGAGAAGAAAAGGACCTACAAAAACAAACCCATAACAATTAAGAAAATGGTCATAGGAACATACATATCGATAATTACCTTAAATGTGAATGGATTAAATGCTCCAACCAAAAGACACAGGCTCACTGAATGGATACAAACAAGACCCATATATATGCTGTCTACCAGAGACCCACTACAAACCTATGGACACACATAGACTGACAGTGATGGGACAGAAAAAGATATTCCATGCAAATGGAAATCAAAAGAAAGTTGGAGTAGCAATACTCATATCAGATAAAATAGACTTTAAAATAAAGAATATTACAAGAGACAAGGAAGGACACTACAAAATGATCAAGGGATCAATCCAAGAAGAAGATATAACAATTATAAATATATATGCACCAAACATAGGAGCACATCAATACATAAGGCAACTACTAACAGCTGTAAAAGAGTAAATAGACAGTAAGACAATAATAGTGGAGGACTTTAACACCTCACTTATACCAAACAGAAACTTAATAAGGAAACACAAGCTTTAAATAACACAATAGGGCAGTTAGATTTAATTGATATTTATAAGACATTCCATCCAAAAACAGGAGATTACACTTTCTTCTCATGTGCACATGGAACATTCTCCAGGATAGATCACATTTTGGGTCACAAATCAAGCCTCAGTACATTCAAGAAAATTGAAATCATATCAAGCATCTTTTCTGACCACAAGGCTATGAAATTAGAAATCAATTACAGGTAAAAAAAAAAAAAGTAAAAAACACAAACTCATGGAGGCTAAACAATACGTTACTAAATAGCCAAGAGATCATTGAAGAAATCAAAGAGGAAATCAAAAAATACCTCGAGACAAATTACAATGAAAACACAACAATCCAAAACCTATGGGATGCAGCAAAAGCATTTCTAACAGGGAAGTTTATAGCAATACAAGCTTACCTCAAGAAACAACAAACATCTCAAATAAACAACCTAAACTTACACCTAAAGGAACTAGAGAAAGAAAAACAAACAAAACTCAAAGTTAGTAGAAGGAAAAAAATCATAAAGATCAGTGCAGAAATAAATGAAATAGAAACAAAGAAAACAATAGCAAATATCAATAAAACTAAAAGCTGGTTCTTTGAGAAGATAAACAAAATTGATAAATCATTAGCCAGACTCATCAAGAAAAAGAGGGAGAGGACTCAATCAATAAAATTAGAAATGAAAAAGGAGAAGTTACAACAGACACTGCAGAAATACAAGGCATCCTAAGAGACTACTACAAGCAACTCTATGCCATTAAAATGGACAACCTGGAAGAAATGGGCAAATTCTTAGAAAGGTATAACCTTCCAAGACTGAACCAGGAAGAAATAGAAAATATGAGCAGACCAATCCCAAGCACTGAAATTGAAACTGTGATTAAAAATCTTCAAACAAACAAAAGTCCAGGACCAGATGGCTCCACAGGTGAATTCTATCAAACATTTACAGAAGAGCTAACACCCATCTTTCTCAAACTCTTCCAAAAAATTGCAGAGGAAGGAACACTTCCAAACTCATTCTATGAGGCCACCATCACCCTAATACCAAAACCAGACCAAGATACTACAAAAAAAGAAAATTACAGACCAATATCACTGATGAATATAGATACAGAAATCCTCAACGAAATACTAGCAAACAGAATCCAACAACACATTAAAAGGATCATACACCCTGGGATTTATCCCAGGGATGCAAGGATTCTTCAATATATGCAAATCAATCAATGTGATCTACAATAGTAACAAATTGAAGAAGAAAAACCATATGATGATCTCAATAGATGCAAAAAAAAGCTTTTGACAAAATTCAACACCTATTTATGATAAAAACTCTCCAGAAAGTGGGCATAGAGGGAACTTTCCTCAACATAATAAAGGCCATATACAACAAACCCACAGAAAATATCATTCTCAATGGTAGAAAACTGAAACCGTTTCCTCTAAAATCAGGAACGAGACAAGGATGTCCACTCTCACCACTATTATTCAACATAGTTTTGGAAGTTTTAGCCACAGCAATCAGAGAAGAATTAGAAATAAAAGGAATCCAAATTGGAAAAGAAGAAGTAAAGCTGTCACTGTTTGCAGATGACATGATACTATACATAGAGAATCCCAAAGATGCCACCAGAAAACTACTAGAGCTAATCAATGGATTTGGTAAATTTGCAGGATACAAAATTAAAACACAGAAATCTCTTGCATTCCTATACACTAATGATGAAAAATATGAAAGAGAAATTAAGGAAACACTCCCATTTACCAATGCACCAAAAAGAATGAAATACCTAGGAATAAACCTACCTAAGGAGACAAAAAGCTGTATGCAGAGACTATAAGACACTGATGAAAGAAATTAAAGATGATACAAACAGATGGAGAGATATACCATGTTCTTGGATTGGAAGAATAAACACTGTGAAAATGACTCTACTACCCAAAGCAATCTACAGATTCAATGCAATCCCTATCAAACTACCAATGGCGTTTTTCACAGAACTAGAACAAAAAATTTCACAATTCGTATGGTAACACAAAAGACTCAGAATAGCCAAAGCAATCCTGAGAAAGAAAAACAGAGCTGGAGGAATCAGGCTCCTGGACCTCAGACTATACTACAAAGCTACAGTAATCAAGATAGTATGATACTGGCACAAAAACAGAAATATAGATCAATGGAACAGGATAGAAAGCCCAGAGATAAACCCACACACCTATGGTCAACTAATCTATGATAAAGGAGGCAAGGATATACAATGGAGAAAAGACAGTCTCTTCAATAAGTGGTGCTGGGAAAACTGGACAGCTACATGTAAAAGAATGAAATTAGTACACTCCCTAACACCATACACAAAAATAACCTCAAAATGTATTAGAGACCTAAATGTAAGACTGGACACTATAAAACTCTTAGAGGAAGACATAGGAAGTACACTCTTTGATATAAATCACAGCAAGATATTTTTTGATCTGCCTCCTAGAGTAATGGAAATAAAAACAAAAATAAACAAATGGGACCTAATGAAACTTAAAAGCTTTTGCAAAGCAAAGGAAAGTACAAACGAGATGAAAAGACAACCCTCAGAATGGGAGAAAATATTTGCAAACGAATCAACTGACAAAGGATTAATCTTCAAAATATATAAACAGCTCATGCAGCTCAATATTAAAAAAAAAAAAAAAAACCCAATTCAAAAATGGGCAGAAGATCTAAATACACATTTCTCCAAAGAAGACATACAGATGGCCAAGAAGCACATGAAAAGCTGCTCAACATCACTAATTATTAGAGAAATGCAAATCAAAACTACAGTGAGGTATCACCTCGCACCAGTTAGAATGGACATCATCAGAAAATGCACAAACAACAAATGCTGGAGAGGGTGTGGAGAAAAGGGAACCCTCTTGCACTGCTGGTGGGAATGTTAATTGGTACAGCCACTATGGAGAACAGTATGGAAGTTCCTTAAAAAACTAAAAATATAACTACCATATGATCCAGCAATCCCACTCCTGGGCATCTACCCAGAGAAAACCATAATTCAAAAAGGCACATGCACCCTAATGTCCATTGTAGCACTAGTTACAATAGCCAGGTCATGGAAGCAACCTAATGCCCATTAACAGATGAATGGATAAAGAAGATGTGGTACATATATACAATGGAATATTACTAAGCCATAAAAAGGAATGAAATTGGGTCATTTGTAGAGATGTGGACGGATCTACAGACTGTCATACAGAGTGAAGTAAGTCAGAAAGAGAAAAACAAATATCATATATTAACGCATATATGTGGAACCTAGAAAAATAGTACAGATGAACCAGTTTGCAGGGCAGAAATAGAGACTCAGATGTAGAGAACAAACATACGGACACCAAGGCGGGATAGTGGCAGGGGTGCTGGTGGTGTGATGAATTGGGAGATTGGGATTGACATGTGTACACTAATATGTATAAAATGGATCACTAATAAGAACCTGCTGTATAAAAAAATTAATTTAATTTAATTTAAAAACTTTGAAAAAGAAAAAAGAAGTCCAGTATGAAAAAACAAACAAACAAAAAAACCACCTGTGCTTCAGTGATGGATTAACAAAGTGCAGAGAGAAAGGGCACAGATAATGAGAAATGAGTAAATCAAAAGTTCAACAGAAGCAGAAATTAATAAATAACACTTACTGAGGAGATAGTCCATGGAACCCCGATATTTGGCCCTTTTCCTTTATGGAGGGGAATGGGGTTCCATAGATTCTCTCTTTTACTCTAAAAGAGCTACAAAGAGAAATGATTATTTTTCTCATATTCTCCAATGAGAAAACAGGAGCACAAAGAAATCAAGTCACATCCATAAAGGATCCAGAAAGGTCCACAGGTAATAGCAATGTGAACGTGTTTCAAACCCAGGAGTCTGGCATCAGACAGAGAAAACAGATAGAAAAATAGGTAGATAGATGATAGATATATAGATAGATAAGCAGAGAGATAGGTAAATAAATGATAGAGTTGTGGATCTGATAGGGACAGATTAAAGGGACAAAGTAGGTGATTAAATAGTTAATACTACTAAGGGATCATCCATAAAGAAAAAAGTATGGGAAACGCATGTAAGTTAATGATCACTCAAGAAAGCAGTCTTGCCTAACAACAAAACCAAGCAGGCTTGCTTAGCAACAAAACCATGCAACAGAAGCATGAGACATGCCCCAAAACAATAAAACAATGGTAGAATGAGACCCATATCCTGCCCAGTGAGGTCAGTAAGTTACTGATTCCTAGGACATGTCCCTCTGCATCACTAAAAAAATATATAAGGAAAAGTTGACATTATACTAAAACTTGAGATGATTTACCATTTTTAGCATATATTACCACCCTCCTGCTAACTTAAATAGTGTCATGACAGTCCTGGTTGGACCATGTAGGGACAAGAAAACTCCCCCACCTGATGTGGAGAAGGAACTGATGATGGAAGCTTCATGTCTACTCAAGAATGAGGAAGAAGGTGGTTTTCTCCCCCTCCCCACTTTTCCTTTGATTATAAATAGCCCACTAAGTTCTTGGCATGGCACCCTCTTGCCCGCCTGCCCACTCGTAAACCTTACAAGTGTCCTATTCTAATAAATCACTTCTTATTTATCACTTTGCCTCTCACTGAATTCTTTCTGCGCTGAGACATAAAGAACCAGAGCTCTTCGAAGCCCCCGAGATGAATTTCTGCAGTTTCAGATAGACTAGTTGTGTGTCTTTGAAATTCATATGTAATTCACATTCATATACCCCTCACTGTGAATTGTTAAACAACAAAAATTCAACGGAGTAAATTTAAGGATCAAACTGGCTTTATTAAATGATTCATGAATTGGATAGCATCCCATTTAGCAAACAGAAAAAAGTTCCGCCAAGCTGAAGAGAGTGCTCAATCCATACCCACCAATTTTTGTGGCTTTCTGGCCTTTGAGATCCCCATTAGAAATAGTCTTTATCTACACAAAACACAACACGCATGTGCACCTTAACATACCAGCAGTAACCAAAAGATATTACTGAGCCCTGGCAAAGAGAAGGCCCTGTGTGAAACACCAACAATTCCCATGGAACCTTGGATTGGGGCAAGGAATAAACCAGCAGACCTCTACAAGTGGGGACTCAAGACTGGGAGCTCCACATGAATGAACTGAATATAGTTCCCACGTGAATCTTCAGATAGAATCAAGGGCAGAGGGTTTTCTACTCCAAAACCTAGGAATTGCAGTCTAAAAGTCTAGGGGCTTAGCTTCAGGTAGAACCGTCTGCCAGCTCAGTTGGGCACCAGGCAGAATGGTCTGCCAGGTCAAGCTTGCCTGCCTTGTACTGGAGAAGCAATTAGAGCAGAAGCTCAGTGTAAACAGAGTGGAGATCAGAACCGAGAGGAACTTGCCCACAGCCCTGGGAAACAGCAAGAAAGGCAGTGAACTCAAAAAACGGTTCACAGGTACCATACCTGTGTTTCTCACTGTCCTCAAATACCATCAGAAGTTTACATTGTGTCCCAACACTGCCACCAAATCTGTTAAACAACAAAAATTCAACTGAGTAAATGTAAGGATCAAATTGGTGTTTAGAATATTAGCTGGCATGAGGTAAGTCAGTCCTCAAACTCTAGGCATTATTTTTGGTCAGAATTGGTTCCTTTATGCATCCATAGTTATTTAAAAATATTTGTAATAAACATTTTAAAGAATTTTTCACCTTCACCTCTTTGTCCAGCAATGTCCACTTGGTTGGCAGTGGTCTTCATTACCTATCTCTTCAAATTAATATTGTAATATTCTGAATGTACCCAAAGTCTGAAGACTATATCTTTTACATTATATATCAGTAGTACATTCCTTTTATTGCTATAAAATGTCTTTGAGATTCTATTTACTTTATTACCTTTCCACTTATAGAAGTTTCAAATATCAAACAATTTTTGGCATAAATTAAACTGACCTTAGAACCCCTCAAGGTAGTCAATAACTATCTGGCTACAGTTTGATTTTACTTCATGGAGATATACCATATCTACTCACAATGGAATGAAAGAAGGAAAATTAATCCAGAAAAATTAACCAAACCTAGTTCAAAATATTGTTTTATTATTTTTATTCCTAATTTGCCCTAGTATTTTTCATTGTCTACTATTAGAAGAGGTAATCTATAAATAACACAAATCTTTATTTATAATATATAACCAATAAGGAAGCAAGAGAACAAATATCTATAGTTGCAAGTCACCACTTGAAAATTTAAATGTTTATATTTCTAGGATAATTGTCTATAGAGAATAATAAGGGGCACCTTACCTAAAGAAATAAACATACCTGTCTTATTCACTGTCTCTCTCTCTCCCTCTCACGCATACAAACTTCATATATATTTCCTTATATAAACACAGAGACATAGCTATGCACACTTCGTACATATAATGTGATTTTTACATTGCACTGAAGAACAAATTTGGATACTTTAGTGTTTACATACATACACACATTTGTATATACATATATGTTCTTATACATCCATGTTTTGTTTATGTTCAACTAATAAAACAGTTTTAATTCTCTACCAGCATATAATCTGTATGTGAATGCTCTTTTTTTTAAATTAATTTATCTTAGATTTTGGTTGCATTGGGTCTTCATTGCTGTGCTCAGGCTTTTCTCTAGTTGCGGCAAGTGGGCTCTTCCCTGCAGTGCATGGGCTTCTCATTGCAGTGGCTTCTCTTGTTGTAGAGCAAGGGATCTAGGTGCGCGGGCTTCATTAGTTGCAGCACATGGGCTCAGTAATTGTGGCTCACGGGCTCTAGAGCACAGGCTCAGTAGTTGTGGCGCACAGGCTTAGTTGCTCCACGGCATGTGGGATCTTCCCAGACCAGGGCTCGAACCCGTGTCCCCGGTATTGGCAGGTAGATTCTTAACCACTTAGCCACCAGGGAAGTCCTGTATATGAATATTCTTTAACAACATGGAAACTACAAAAGTTAGAATTGGCTGGGAGGGATGAAAGAGGCAAATGTGAAATGATACATGTGGACTTGGTCAATGTAAATTTTGCAAGCTGTACATAAAATTTTGTAGACCTGATGATTTTTGAAAACCATTTCCAAGGCTGTTTATGTCTCATGTGGAAATCTAAACACTATCTTACTGGAACTGGATTAAAAATTTTAGCCTTGTCAAATATTGCCGGTGTCTGCTTTTTGAGTTTTCTTCTCCTCTTCCCTTTAATACATGCTTAGCCTTAGTAGGCCAAAAGTAGAACTCTCTAGCTAATATTTTTTTCTTCCAATTGTGAAAAGGAATTCGTCTTTAATGCTTACATGGTTATTTGAGTTTTGCTGCAGAATGCTGTGCACTGCAGTTTTGCTTTGAAGTGAATGATCTTTTTTTTGTTTTAAGGTAAACAATTTTCTGCTGTGTTTTTGTTGCACATTGTTAGAAGTCATCCTCTTGCTTAGATGTAGATGGTTTTTTGTTTTTTTTTAAATCACTGCTGTGAACAACTAGCTGTTTGATCAGCAATGCTTCCTTTTTTTTTTTTTTCTTCCTCCTTTTGTATTGGACTTAGTCGCTGTCTGTCCTCTATGACACATCAGGATATGACTAGCTGGTACCACTCACAGTGGAAGCAATTTAATCTTTGTTACAAAAGTACCCTGTTTCTCAGAAGTCACATAAACATCTTAGGAAGAATGGTTGATTAAATTGTTTTGGCCAGCAGTTATACTTATTTGACCACATACTTTCTTTGTGTGGGATTTGGAATTTTTTTCCCTTTCACTTTGGAGGGTATAATCAGGCTCAATTTCTCCCTGTATGTGCATGCTTTGTTCTTTGAGCATTTTCCACTGAAAAAGTGAATTTCAGTTGTTCTGGACTTATCTTTCAGTAGGAAAACCTAGTTATTGTTCAGCATTTTAAGAAGCAGAGATAATGCCTTAGTTTTAAACTTCCAGTTGGAGCTTTGTCTTCTGGCCAGTGGGGGAAAAAAAAAGATTGTATTTCATAAATGGCATTTCACCTCCTTGTAGAGAGCATTTCTTCCATCAAGTAGAGACTGTATACATACTAATGCTGGGTGAATGATCTGGTAAGAGATTCATAAGAACCAGCTGGAAAATTATGTACTCTCCTGCTAACAGCCTCGTCTAATTTACCTTACATTTCCTATAATTGGAGAGAAAACTGACTACTGATGTTCTTTAGGACTGAGTTTAAAGATGATTAAGGGGATTGCAGTGACAATTCCCTTAATGTGTGTTCTACAAATACAAGTCAGGGATAGAATGAGAGGCATACAAAATACTTCATTTGTTGGGACAATGAAAGGTTAAAGTAGGGAGAAAAATAAAAGAAACTTACATTATTAAGAATATTTGTGAAAATAGGTGTATTTTACTAGATCCATGTGAATGGATAACTTGGAAAAAATTATCCTTCTCTGATTAAGCATTAAATCCTTATACATTTTTCTAGCTATTTTGAATACAATTTCATAGAATTCATAAATTAGATTTATGTACTAGTGTTTAGAGATTGTTCAGCAAAATATAATAGTATTTTAAAAATACATATGCAAAACTTGAACACTGAAGTGAAGATGCTGACTTATTTAAAAACCAAAGCTAAAAAAACCTGAAAAAGATATTATTTGAAAATGGAGAACATTTCAAACAGTTTTACAATATTAAAATTACTCTAGTAAAAGGAATAAAATTTTGTATAAAAATAAGAAAATAATGCATCATTATGAAAAATTTCTGAGTTTTCTTGTTGGTTGATCTCATAGGAAAGATTTTAAGAAAAATATATGATAAAATTTTGGAATAGAGATAATGAAAATGGGTCTTTGAAGGAAATGTTTGATTTATAACTGATATGCTGATCATTTAAAATGATTTAAATATTTATGAAAATATTTGCCAATGATGCTACTGACAAGGGACTAATTTCCAAAATATACAAACAGCTTATACAGCTCAATATCAAAAAAACAAACAACCCAATCAAAAAATGGGCAGAAGACCTAAATAGACATTTCTCCTATGAAGACATTTAGATGGCTAACAGGCACATGGAAAGATGCTCCACATAGCTAATTAGAAGAGAAATGCAAATTAAAACTACAATGAGGTATCACCTCACACCAGTCAGAATGGCCATCATTAAAAAGTCTACAAATAATAAATGCTGGAGAGGGTGTGGAGAAAAAGGAACCCTCTTACACTGTTGGTGGGAATGTAAACTGGTACAGCCAGTATGGAGAACAGTATGGAGGTTCCTTAAAAAACTAAAAATAGAGATACCATATGATTCAGCAATCCTACTCCTGGGCATATACCTAAAGATAACCATAATTTGAAAAGGTACATGAACCCCAGTATTCATTTCAGCAGTATTTACAATAGCCAGGACTTGGAAGCAACCTAAATGTCCATCAACAGATGGATAAAGAAGATGTGGTACATATATACAATGGAATATTACTCAGCCATAAAAAAGAATGAAATAATGCCATTTGCAGCAACATGAATGGACCTAGAGATTATCATATTAAGTGCAGTAAGTCAGACAGAGAAAGACAAATATCACTTACATGTGGAATAAAAAAAATGATACAAATGAACTTATTTACAAAACAGAAATAGACTCACAGACATAGAAAACAAACTTATGGTTACCAAAGGGGACAGTGGGGTGGAGGGGGAGATAAATTAGGAGTTTGGGATTAACAGGTACACACTACTATGTATAAAATAGATAAACAACAAGGACCTACTGTATAGCACAGGGAACTCTACTCAATATACTGTAATGGCATATATGGGAAAAGAATCTGAAAAGAATATACATATCTTCATTTTTTAAACAGTTCTTTATAAATCCTGCTCTCTCCCATGTCTTTCTGTACTGGATTAGTATTTGTTCTAATCCTGTACATTCATGGGGCACCAGTCATTTTGAGTAAATAAGTTGTAGGTAATGTTCTTTTGAAAACTAAAGAATACTATAGTTTTTATTAACTTAGCTAAAAATTAGCTATAATTTATTAATTTTGTTAGCTATAGCGTATGTAGCTAATTTATAAGTCCCATGAGACAGCAATATCATTTTTTCATTAGTAATACTCTTAGACAAAGTCATGTTTTCTGTAATAGTAAATGAAACAGAACTGATGTCTAGCTTGCTGTAATAAACTATAAAATTAAAAGAAGTTTTGAAACCTATACGAGAAAGAGAAGAATAAAACACTTTCACACTTAAAAACCTTACCCTTATTCTCTCCCAAATACCACCATACTGATTTGGGTTCTGCCACTTTGTTTTTGTTAAATCTACTGAAAGTTCAGACACAAAGCTACAAGGAATATTAAAAATACTGGGACAATGATTTTCTCTTCTCTGATTAAATATATATAGTATATAATCAGGTATACATTTACATGGATGGTGTCACTGAAAGAATGTGTAGTAAGAATTTTTCATCGTAACCAAATTAGCAAAGTCAATTACTAGGGGCTATGATATAAATTTAGCTTATTATAGAGTAATAATAGAGTAAACTACTAATAACACTCATTAGATTGGGAATTTTTAGAGAATATATGAAATTGTGTTTTCACTAATCTGATGTAAATGATAAATATTTTTCATCTAACACTGAGTCTTTATCTAAGGGCAATTATCATTTTCATTATCATTTAGAATTCAGATTCTTTAAAGACCATCCCTATTTGTTAATTAAACTTTTCATTTTGAGGTAATTATAGATTCACAACCAACTGTATGAAATAAGACAAATATTTCATGTATCCTTTATCAAGTTACCTTCAATGGTAATATCTTGCAAAACTTTAGCACAATATCATAAGCAGATATTGACATTGGTGCAGTCAAGATACACGTTTCCATCACTACAACAATCCCTCTTGTTGCCTTTTCATAGCCACAATTACCCCCTAGTCTTAAACACTGGCAATCACGAATCTGTTCTGCATCTCTATAAATCGTCATTTCCAAATGTTAATGGAATCCTACAGTGTGAGATACTTTTGGGAATGGCTTTTTTCACTCAGCATAATTTGTTACAGATTTATCAAGGTTGTTGCATTAACATAAGTTTTCATTTTTCTGGGATAAATGCCCAGCATTGTAATTGCTGGCTCATACAATAGTTGAATGCCTAATTTTTAAGCCACTGCCAAACTGTTTTTTTTTTTTTTATTTTTTTACGGTACGCGGGCCTCTCACTGTTGTGGCCTATCCCGTTGCGGAGCACAGGCTCCGGACGCGCAGGCTCAGCGGCCATGGCTCACAGGCCCAGCCGCTCCGCGGCATGTGGGATCTTCCCGGACCAGGACACGAACCCGTGTCCCCTGCATCGGCAGGTGGACTCTCAACCACTGTGCCACCAGGGAAGCCCCCAAACTGTTTTTAGAGTGACTGTACCATTTTACATCACCACCAGTAATGTATGAGCGGTACACTTTCTCTGTTTTCACCAGCGTTTGGTGTTGCTTATCTTAACCATTCGGATAGGTGTGTAGTCATGCCTCATTGTGGTTTTAATTTACATTTCTCTAATGGCTAATGATGTTAAACATCTTTTCATGTGCTTACTTGCCATCCGTATATCCTCTTCAGTGGCATGTTGCTTCATGTTTTTTGTCCTTTATCTAATTGGATTATTTATTTGATTTTATTATTTATTTATTTATTTGGCCGCTCCACGCAGCTTGTGGGATCTTAGTTCCCCGACCAAGGCTTGAACCCGGGCCCTCAGCAGCAAGAGTGCAGAGTCCTAACCTAGTATTCTAAATACTAGTCCTATGTTGGCTATGTGGTTTGCAGATATTTTCTCCCACTCTGTAGCATTTGTCCTTTCATCTCCTTTACAGGGTGTTTTGTGGAACAGAAGGTTTTAATTTTTGTGAAGTCCAATTTATCATTTTTTCCTTTTGTGGATCCTGCTTTGGGTGTCAAGTTTGAGAATTCTTAGCCTAGCCCTAGATCCCAATCATTTTCCCCTATATTCTCTCTAAAAATTTTACAGCCTTATGAGTTACATCTTGAGTTAATTTTCATATGAGGTAAAGGTTGATTTTGTTTTTTTGTTTCTGTTTCTTAAGGCAATTCAATGTCTCAATACCATTTATTGAAAAGGTTATCCTTCCTCCATTGAATTAATTTTTTACTTTTGTTAAAAATAAATTGGGCATATTTCTGTGTCTTAAATCTGAGTTGTATTTTCTGTTCTATAGGTTTGTATCTATCCCTCACCAATACCACGCAGTCTTGAATACTGTAGTTCCATAATAAGTTTGAAATTAGGTAGGTTCCTCCCTGTATTATTCTTTCTCAAAATTGTTTTAGCTATCCTAGTTCATTTGCCTTTCCACACACATTTTAGAATAATCTTATCTATATCTACAAAAAGTATTGCTTGGGTTTTGATAGGAGTTTTGTGAAAATTTCCATTTATGGAGAATTGGCATCTTTACTGTGTTAGTGCCCAATCCTTGAAAACACAGTGTCTCTCTCCCTTTATTTAGTTAATCTTTAATTTATTTCATCAATATTTTGCAGCAATTTTTAGCATACAAGACCTGTATGTGTTTTGTTGGATCAACATTTATTTCTCTCTTTTTTTAAAGAAAGTATAAATGGCATCATATTTTAATTTTGGTGTTCCCATGTTTATTACTAGTATATAGACATATTTTAATTTTGGTGTTCCCATGTTTATTACTAGTATATAGACAACAAAATAGATTTTTATATTGATCTTATATCCTGCAACATTTCTGATAACAGTTATTAGTTCTAAGAATTTTTTTTCTTAGGTTTCTTAGAAATTCCTATGTAGAAAATCATTTTATATGAAATAAGGAATTCTGATCCATACTTCTTTTGTTTACTTATCTTGACTTTGCAAAATTGTCCATTATTATATTGAATAAGATTAGTGAGAGCAAACATCCTTGCAGTATTCTCATTCTTAGAGGAAAAGCATTTAGTCTTTCTTCCTTAAACATTTGGTAGTCTTCTCCATTGAAACCATCTCGGCTTGGTTGTTTCTTTTTTCTGGAGGTTTTAATTTATTAATTCAATTTCTTTAATAGTTACTGATCTATTCAAATCATCTATTTTATATTGGCTGGGTTTTTGTTTGTGTTTTCAAGAAATAGATCTGTTTTGTCTAAGTTGACCAAAGAATGTGTGTAGCATTGTTCAGCGTATTGCCTTATTTCCTTATTGACGTATGCAAAGGCTAGAAATGATGTGCCCTGTTTCCTGATGTTGGTAATCATTTGATATCTTTCTTTGAGATCTTTTTGGTTCTTGGGGCCCAAACCCAGACTGAGAGGGGTTAGAGTGCCCCGTTGCTGCTCCCCACATGGCCTCCACTGACACCCTTGGGGGTGTAGCCCTATTACCACTGGCCAGTAGTGAATGTCTTACTCTCCACTATTAGAGGACATTACATATAATGAAAAAATGAAACAATAATGGAACATGAACAACCATCTATCAGAAAAGAATGCATTAAGATAACAACACATAAAGAAGATGTGGTACATCTTGGAATACAATGGAATATCACTCAGGCATAAAAAGGAATGAAATTAGGTCATTTGTAGAGATGTGGATGGATCTACAGACTGTCATACAGAGTGAAGTAAGTCAGAAAGAGAAAAACAAATATCATATATTAACGCATATATGTGGAACCTAGAAAAATAGTACAGATGAACCAGTTTGCAGGGCAGAAATAGAGACATAGATGTAGAGAACAAACATATGGACACCAAGGGGGGAAAGTGGCAGGGTGGTGGTGGTGGTGTGATGAATTGGGAGATTGGGATTGACATATATACACTAATATGTATAAAATGGATAACTAATAAGAACCTGCTGTATTAAAAAAATAATTAAATTAAAACATTAAAAAAAAATAACACAGTTTTCAAAATAAAAATCTTATTCTAGTGGAGGATTCAACTGGACACTACACGAAACTCATTAGATTTGAAGATATACTTAAGAAAATTTAGAGCAAAGAGGAAATGGATTTTAAAAAACTTTTAAAAAAATGAACAAGAAAAAAAATACCCAAGAAGCAAAATGGGAAATGGGTTATGCATTTAATATAATTTCCATGGAGGAGGGGGATATTAAAGTATATGGGAAAGAAGCAATAATTAACAAATAATAATAATCACAATTTAAAAGTTTAAAGATTTTAAGAAAAACTTGAAATATTTGACATTAATTTAGATTTCACAAACTACTAAGCAAAAATAATTTTAAAAATTGGTAAAAGTTCTGAACTTTAAAATTATCAAAAAATACTTTAAGAAAAGAAAAATATAGGACACAAAAGAAAAGAATTAAGTTACCATTAATTATAGACAGTATGATTTTCTATTTAGAAACTTCAAGAGAATTAACTCTAAAAATACTTCAATTAGTGATGGTTCAGTAAAAAGGCCAGTCTCAAAATACATTAAAAATTATATATTATTCATATAATAATGATAAAAATTGATTAGCTCTTACTGTGTTGAGGACTTTTCAAAATACTTTACATGGACATCTCACAGCAGCGTTATGAGGTTGTTATTATTCTCACTTTGTAGATGAGAAAAGTGAGGCATAAAGAAAATAAATTGACCTTTCCAAGGTCATATACCTGGTAAGTGGTACATAAACAGTACATAAAATTTTTTTCTCCTAGAAACAAGATAAAAATACACCAGGATTCTGACTCTTATTAACATAAAAATATGTTTTATTGGGAAGATGGTATTAATCACAGAAATTTGGAATTGAGAGGAGGCACAAAACTCACTCATCATGACACAAGGGACTTGGCTCCCTAGGGAATGTCTTCAGATGCGTCCAGTTTTGCCCCATGAGTTTCATTCACAAAGTCTGTAGGGGCAATGGATGGGTCTAGCTTGGGTCACGTGCCTACTTCTGGGCTGGTGGTTGGGAGGGGGAAGAAGGGTGGAAGTCTGTTGATTTAAAGGCTCATTGCAAATACATAGAGTTGGAGGAGCAGAGCTCCTCAAGGGAAAGGATACGAGGACACAAACATCACATGTACATTTGAGACCTGGTCTCTTGGGAGGAGGCAGCAGCAGGCAGTGTAAATTCACTCCTACAATAACGAAGGCATTGATTTCTTGCTGGAGCCTGAACATATTATCTGCTTTAAAGATTACTTGAGGGCACATTGAAGGGTCTTATGTTGGTAACTTTATATCCATGGATTCATTTTAAGTGGATTTTACACTTTCTATCTTGAGTCAAATCAAAGAGATGACCCTGAATAGAAGTACACTCCAGAGAATTTGGGGGATCCAAATATTGTTTTTCACTCGGTCAAACAGGGACTTTCAAAGGTACACTTCTTAAAGTACCATCGGTCATGGCACAGAAATTTGTCATGAAAAGAGTTGAATGTTAAATTACTGTTAAATTAGTGCCATCTGTTTTAATAGTGTTGGCATGCCTTTTATTTGAATTACTTTGATGTTTATAATGCCTTAAGAAAGACCTTGAATTTAACAATAAGCCTCTGAAGTAAATGTTTTGTGTAAATCAGGGTTGCTCAACCTTGGCACGATTGATGTTTTGGGATGGATATTCTTTGCTCAGTGTACAGTCTGTCCTGTGTATTGTGGGATGTATACTAGAATCCCTGGCCTGTACTCATTAAATTCTAATAGTACCCTTCCAGTTGTGACAATAAAAAATATATCCACAGACATTGTCAGATGTCCCAGGTGTGTGTGGCTGGGGGCAGGGGAGGAGCTGCACAAAAGGTCCCTGGTTGAGAACAAGTATTATAGACAAAAGAGGGAATCCTGGACAACGGAATTACCAGAACACAATGTAGAATATCACCAGATAAGTTAAAAGGATAAAGTTCTACCCACCTAAAAAGGGCTAACCTCACTGTTCTATAAGAACTTGACCTGCACACATTTTGATTGGCATACTATCCTAGGAAGTGAATCTCAACTGCAGGTGCACAATTAGAATCATCTGTGGAATCTAAAAAAAAAAATTACTGAAGCTTAAGCCACAATCTAGAAAAATTATATCAGAAATTTTGGTGGTGGACCCAGACATTTTTATTTTTGAGGCATTCCCCATGGGATTCTAAATAAATAACAATCTAAAATGTACTAATCTAAAGTAATTGTCCTTAAACATCCACCAGAATCAAGCCCCGGAAGATGTGCAGGGGTTTACCACACCTGGATTCCTGTCTGATTATTCACATGGCCACAGGAATTGTATGGTAGACAGAAGATGCAGGGGACAAAGTGCTTCAGGGCACTGCTCCAGTGTTTACAGCACCTGGAATCTATATCCAAACTGGATGATTATTCAAACAAACTGAATAAAGGAAATTTACAGATTAACCAAGGTATTCTTTGATGAACAGGTAGTTAAAATTTTGATATAATTCTATATGGGTCCAGGCATTGTGCCAACTTACTAGAAAGCTAGTTAATCCACTTTTAGCATCAGAGAAGACTTCCTTGGGCAATTTTCGGTCAACTGTTAGTATACAGTGCTACACTAACTGTCCTGGATTGATCAGCAGGCCTGATTCATTGCCCATCTGTATCTATCCTATAGATCTAACCCCAACAGGTACTTTGAATCCTTTCTGATCATAGTAGGACTTAATCAAGAGAACATAGAAACTTTAGACCAACATACAAGGGACTTAAAATCAGTCAAAAACATTGAGACGGGATGTTCTGCATCAGGTTCCTCAGAAGCAGCGTTTTCCATGTGATTCTTGTTCCAGTGATTTATTTATTAGGGGCTACTCTTAGGAGAGAAAAGTTGAGGAAAGCATGACATAGCAGAGGAAAAAAAACAAGCAAGAATGTGGTCTCAGCAGGAGACTAGCTTTAGTCTCATCCTATAAGAGACACTTTAGAGACCAAATTATAAGACAGAGATAGACCCATCTTGAGGCAAGGGTGACCAACTTTTGGACTTGTGGGAGTGGGAAAGTCTCCTGAGATTCTGTTTGGCTGAGTGCAGTTCTCTGGAGGAGTGTCTGGCTTGTTGTCAGCCAACATGCACAGCAGCTAAGGGACCAGTGCACCCACTGATAAGGGGCCGATCACCAATAGCATTCACTAGAGTGTATATCACAATTACTTCTTTTGATATTTTCAGATGCAGTATTGTATTTTAAGCATAATTGAATCAGGGGATGTAAACTGGCAAAATAATGTTAAGATATCTGCATTTTTCAACACTTTAGTCATTTGTAATCAAAACTTCCCTGTCATTTTCAGGGAGACTTTGAGATATAACCAGTCAATGCTGACGGTATATGGCTTATGAAGATAAGATCACCTACTTCAAAAATAAAAGGTAAACTTTTATGTGGCTAATTCTTTGTTTTACTGAGAAACAAAAATCAAAAAAATAAACAAATATTTCATAGAGCTTATGAGTTCATTTATTCAACAAATATTTATTGAGACAGATCTCATGGAGTGTTCATTCTGGTTGAGAAAGAAATGAGTAAACAAATACAACAAATAAAAAGATAATAGTTTGGGTTGTAACAAGTGTTATAAGAAAAAATAAAACAGGTAGGGGTATGGACACTAGTGGAGACGGGAATGAATGGATGCTATTTTAGATCAGATGCCAAGGAAGGTCTCTCTGAGAAGTTGACAACTAAGCCAAGAGCTGAATGTAGTGAGGGAGCAAGCACTTCACATGCAGAATTTCCTAGCCTAAAACTGTTAAAAACATGTAATGCAAAATACTTTAATAAATTCAGTGGCGGTTTTCCATCAGCAAAGCTTAAGGCACGGACAAATATTTTTGTAAACCTGGTGTTATAGCACCAATAGCTGCCCATTACTGGCAGTCACTAATGACAAGATGTCTCTGAGCTGTACAAAGGAGTGAGGACACCGACACAGATCTGCTGTTTGATTTGAAAAGGCTTATGAATCTATTGTAAGAAGCCAACAACAGTATGCGGTAGGGAATTAACATCTTAGGGGTCTAATTCATGCTTAATAAAATAAATTCCCTTATTTCACTGCAAATTTGTAGGTGTAATTTTATTATAATTTAATGTTTGTAAAACTTAACTTTTTCTAAAAAATTTAGGAACATAAAAGGGCCTATTGGTTCTAATCTGCTCACTTAGAAGGCCATTACATGTTTGACCTTAAGAAAACAGAAAACAACATAACTACATTTTATGATTATCAAAGGGATGAAGGATGAAGTCAAACAAAACTGTTCACAGTATCTCATAAAATGAATAACATTTTAGATTAAATTGTGAGCAGTGAACTGAATATCAATTTAATTTATTAAATTTTAACAATTTACAGTGCTTTTCCACTTATTGCCTTATTGACTGTTAAAGCTCTTAGAGCATCCTGATGGAAAAAGAGGTTTTAGAATCTATTTATACACATCTTCAATATGAATAGCCTCAACTAGTTTAAAAATGTTCAGCCACCTCTTAGGGAAAACTAGATTTTTATGTAAAAATTTGAATGATTTTTGTTTCTTTAATCATTATTACACCTGCTGAAGACAAATCTAAAAATATGCCACATGCAAAAGAATAAGTTGCATATGGCAATGTTAAAGGATTGTTGGAAACTTTGGCTTTTTATTAAGCAACATAATTTTGTTTTATTTCAAGAGTAATATTAGAATAGCCTAATCATTAATGAAAGCTCAAGTCATTTCTACTACAATTTCCTTTGTCAAAATTTTAGATTCTTTTTATCCATACTAATTTATTTCTGAGTATGATAATGCCCTTGGGAATAAGTGGAAATATTTAGTTTCTAATAATATCACTTTTGTGAGTCAATTATTTAGAATGTTATGAACAGATGGTTTAATGAGAGAATTGAAGCGAATAGACTCATGCTAGTCCTATATCACTGACAATATATTGCTTCACAGATCTAAAGACTCCTTGAATTTTGACTTATGAACTAGAAATTACAGGCTGCTGAAGTCGTTATCTTTTATTTGGAAGAGCCCAGATTGTGTGTGCTGCTGATGGTATGTGTGCCTCTCTTTAAGTTTTACTTCAGACACATCTGTGTTAAAATAGAATAAACGGAAATTGTGACACATGAATTATTTTCAGAATCTAAAATATTCCTCTAGACATAAGCAAAATTTACTTCTTCAAAAGTATTTTAAACTAATTATTCCAGAATAGAAATTTCCACATTCAATGTTAATTATACCTTTATAAATGACATTTTTAAAGTATTGGAATGAATAACTTTAGGACCTTGGTAAGAAACGCATCTCATGTTCACGTCCTCAAGTCAAATATATGTGTCTACAAATACAAAACCTTCTCTAAGTCAGATATATTATCAATGAGGATTCTATTCTACTTATTAGAAGCATGAATCTGCCCCCCAAAAAGAATTTGTTGACAATTTTAACACTAGAAATAAGCAGTTACAAGATGTACTTAAAGGGCTTCCCTGGTGGCGCAGTGGTTGAGAGTCCGCCTGCCGATGCAGGGGACAAGGGTTCATGCCTCGGTCCGGGAAGATCCCACATGCCGCGGAGCGGCTGGGCCCGTGAGCCATGGCCGCTGAGCCTGCGCGTCCGGAGCCTGTGCTCCACAACGGGAGAGGCCACAACAGTGAGAGGCCCGCGTACCGCAAAAAAAAAAAAAAGATGTACTTAAAAATCTTGAAAACAATAACAATTGATTCTTGGGTTATTAATTCTAGATATGTATGTTCTATTTCTCCCAAAATGTTCACATTCCTTAAATGTGGTATTGGTTATATAACATGAATTAGAATCCATTAAACCCATATGTGTGATTGGTAAGTATATAGCATGGTATTTAGTAAATATTTGTAAATCAATTAATGAGATTCCCCAAAGCAGATTACAGGATATATTATACTGTGCAGAAAACATAAGCACATTTTTTGAGTCACTAAAGCATAATAAGTTTTTACTTTTCTTCCAAGTGGTGAAATGGGAAACACTGATACTCACCTTTATTTTTTAAAGATTTTTTTGATGTTGACCATTTTTAAAGTCTTTATTGAATTTGTTACAATATTGCTTCTGTTTTATGTTTGGTTTTTTGGCCGTGAGGCATGTGGGAATCTTAGCTCCCCGACCAGGGATCGAACCCGCATCCCCTGCATTGGAAGGTGAAGTCTTAACCACTGTACTGCCAGGGAAGTCCCAGATACTCACCTTTAAAAGATGTGAAAGTTTTAAAGATTTGTGGGCAGTTTTTATAAAATTAAGCCTATGACTTTATAGTTAATTTTAAATTATACAGATTCAATCTGAATCTACTTAATACTTGAATATCTAAGTACTCAGCACTGTGTCAGGTTATATGGATCTTTTTCTGGGAAGAAAAACCCAAGTTTACTTAAGCAAAGATGTTCTATAAGATATACTTACTATATTATTGTAACATTATAAAAAGTAATATGTATTATTTTATTATGCTCTATAACATATATATATTTATAACTTATATAATATACATTGTGTATTATATTATAACATATTTTTAGAGGACCTCAGGAAAGTTTAGTTTAGCATCTAAATTGAGTGAAATATGACTGACATGAGCAGCAAGTAGAAGAAGGGTAAGTGTTTCGGGAGAAGAGAGAATCATGTGTCTAACATTCTGAGGATTCTGTATTCTTCAGTGTTTTTGAAAGAGAATATATAAAACCTGGAAATTTTCAGAAATACTGAGTGAATTATATTAAACTCATTTTGACTTTACTTTTGTATATGATTCAAGATAGTGGTCCAGATTTGTTATGCATGTAGCTGTCCAGTTTCCCCAATACAGTTTATTAAGAAACTATATTTTTTCCCATTATATATTCCTACCTCTGTTACCGTAAATTAATTAACCATATGTGCATGGTTTTATTTTGGGGTTCTCTATTCTGTTCTATTAATGTATGTATCTGTTTCTGTGTCAGTACCATACTGTTTTGATTACTATAGCTTTGTAGCACAGTGTGAAGTCAGGGAGTGTGATATTTCCAGTTTTGTTCTTTCTCAAGTTTGCTTTAACTATTTGGGGTCTTTTGTAGTTTCATACCCAACAAAATAAAAACTCAGTCACTGAACAGACTATTCAGAGGTTAATTAATAGCAGCATCTCAGACCAGGTCTACAGCTTCACTCCATTTATGATCACATAAGCAGTCATTAGAGATAGAGTAGCTTGCTCTTTTTCTAAGTAATTAGATGATATTCTTGTATGCACTTTGTTGAGGAGCTAGATCTGCCCACTTTGAGAGGGCTGTGGGTTCAGCTGAGGCTGCCTGCTGGCTGTGGTGGGCTAGGAGCTGCTACTGACAGGAGCCAGAAGGGCCTGGTCCACAGGGGAATGCCACGGTGGGGTGAGCCCTGTTGGCAAAGTAGACAGTGAGTGTCAGAAATGAAGCCCTCCAGCAACGGGTCAGCTCTGTAGATGGAGAATTAAAAAAAAAAAAAAAAATGGAGCCCACCAGTGTCAGTCCCTGGAGAACACTTCAACAGATTCCCTACCCATTCAGAGCACTCATCCTAAAATTAGTCAATGAATCTCCTTCATGAATGACCCAGGCCCTTTGAATGCTGCTGCTTCTGCAATGGGATTCAGAGAGAGTGAGTTTGTGTGCAACCCCTTTAAGAGCAGAGTCTTGGTTTCCTGCAGTTCTCCAGCTCTTCGGAATGAAAGACCTACTGGTTTTCAAAGCCAGATATTAAGGGAGCTCTTCCCCTTGGTGTAAGTCCCCAGAGCTTCAATGCCCAATGCGGGGCTCCAACTCCATTCTTAAAGAGGACAGCTGTTTTTGTGATATTGCCTCACACGTGTGAAGCACCATGCCAGGAGTGTGGGGTCTGCTCCATCTACCAATCTCAATTTTTTTTTTTTCTCATTATATTCTTAGCTATAAAAGAGCTGTTCTGGGGCTTCCCTGGTGGCACAGTGGTTGAGAGTCCGCCTGCCGATGCAGGGGACACGGGTTCGTGCCCCGGTCCGGGAAGATCCCACATGCCGCGGGGCGGCTGGGCCCGTGAGCCATGGCCGCTGAGCCTGCGCATCCGGAGCCTGTGCCCCACAACGGGAGAGGCCACAACAGTGAGAGGCCCGCGTACCGCAAAAAAAATAAAAAATAAAAAATAAATAAAAGAGCTGTTCTTCTAGTCTTCAGGTAGTTCTCAGAGAAGGCTGTTCTATATTGTAGTTTTGGGGTGTTTGTGGGAGGAGATGAACTCAGGATCTTCCTACTCCACCATCTTGATCATGCCTTCCTTAATCATTGTTTAAAATGTGCAAAGCCATGAGTTATTTGAGCAAAGAACGATCATAGTACCCAATATTCAGTTAGAAAATTGAGGTTAAAATATTTTAAATATGGTAAATAGTGCTGCTGGGTTGATTGATAATTCTCCAGAAGTATCACCATGAAAACCTATTGATACGTAAAAGCTAAGTTGGTTAGGCTTAAGGGTGAAGGCTCCCTTAATAGCATCTTTATAGTGTTTCAGAAGTGAGAACCCTGAGGAGGGTATTTATCATGATTATGGACTCGGCTGGATACTTTTATGGGGCTTAGGACCTGGGCTGGGTGATTTGCAAGACGGAATACTGGTTGGGATTGGCAGAGTTTGTGATATAGTAGCTTTGGACTGGTGGGCAGAGAGAGAAAAGGGTTTTCAAGTGTGTACTGATGCGTGAGCTATGTTAGTACTTAATCTCATAGCTTCCAAAGCAAGTATTTCTTGGAGAAAGTAGCTAGATAATTTTTACCTGATTCCTGTGTTGTTTAGATTGTTTAGCACAAAATCAGGAGTGAATGCTTTGTCCCAGAATTGATCAGCATGGGACCAGGTAAGTATGGTGGTTTCAGTTCTTAGCTGAACCCTGATTTTGTTTTTCTTTCTAAAAAATCACCTTTGCAGGGAAGTTGCAAGTTATTTAGCTATTTATTATTTAGTTCATTTAATAAGAAAGGAAACAAGAGCCTAAGCCTCTTACCATTTATATGAAAACATAATGCCTACAAAATCGAATAATGGAATTTTCTATTTCTACAAGCTATACTGATATTTCATATTTCTATACATTGATTTTTTTAAAACAATCTCTTTTTTTCTTAAATGTCTTGATTTCCAGAAAACCTACCCGTGAAGGAATAACATTTTCAATAATAAAGAAGATAACCTTGAGAACTCTGGGAGTTGTCAATTAACTTGGGTTTTCTGCTTTTGACCAGGTATGATCCTGCCCTAAGAATGACTTCCTGTAAATAAGGAATATAAAGATTTCAAGTTTCTTTGCCTCAGACTCTCAGCTTTAGAAAATTACCCAGAGGCTGCCCTGGAGCTGAAATTGCTGTCCCACGAACACCCTTTCCCTTCCTTTACTTAACACAAAACAAATCAGCACTAGGTACTCAAAGCTGATAAGAAAACTGGATCAACTCTAGTTGCCTTCCAACTCTTGTGGAAGCAGCTTCACCGAGATTTGGATATTTGTGTTACTCTAGGTGAGCCATTGTTGATATTAGGCTGGGTTACAAGAACTTTAAAAACAAAAAATTTAGGAAATTGAAGCTGATATTAATCTGGTAAGAGGGCTAAAACTTTTTACTTGATCTTATTTTGTCACTATTTTTCATGGACTGCACCATTTAATTGTATTTTTTCTTTTTTGCATATTTTCAGTAGTGTTGCTGATTTTTAGGTTTTGCTCTAAATCCTTTAATCAGAAATAACTTTTTGATAGTTTATGCCCCGACTATTCTAGTTTTAATCTGTTCTAATGGTTAGAAGAGACAATTGACATTCATTTTTAAAATGTGACTACAAGTGTACTGCAATGCAATAAAACTACAGTAGGAGTCAGTTAATCTGAGCTCTAGTCTTGGTTCTCAAAGCATATAATTGTATAAATATAGGAAAGCCCTATGGGTCTAAAGTCTTTATTTGAACAAATGAAGGTATTGAGCTATTTTATTAATAAAACTTTCCCATGTCTCTGAAGGCTTAATTTAGTTTTAATTATAAGATATCCATAGTAAGTTAGATTGCATGTGGAAAGGGATGTTAAGGAGACAGGTTCAAACACGATGTTTTTAGTGTATTGTTGGTTATAGGGTGTGGAATGGATTTACATGTAACATACGAAAGTGAAATCAAAGGTCAAATTAAAATTAAATTTAAAAATCAAATTAAAGATTTAATAGACATCTAAATATTTACAAGAACACTTTTGAGAAAAAGCTTTAGTTTGTAAAACAGATGTAACTCTGAGCAAATTTAACATAGAGGAAAAAAGTAATGTTCCTAAATTGAAATCTGGGTATTTTTTTAATGTCTTTTTTCTTGTCTTTCTGCTGACAATGTTGAATGTTACCTGAGCCTCATGCTCTGGAAAACTATGATGGTTAAGAGATCCTTCTAAGTTTTTGTTATTGAAAATCCCCCTTTTTCACTATGGGAAATAGCTTACCTCAAAGAACCCCCCTTCTACACGATTTGGGTAAGACCTGCTGTACACACTTTCTCATGACTCCTGTAAGAGTTCCAGATGACTCCCTTGCTTCCCTGTAACAAGGCCAAACACAGACCTTTCCCATTTTTGCCTGAACCTACAGAAAAAGCCAGACAGAATGACTCTCCGACTTCCCATTCCTTGTCTCATGAATGATTAGCAGAGATTAGAAATGTTTGTCCGTCTTGAAACTAGCTAGACACGGGATAAACATTTCCTTTTTAGGTAACTGAGCGAGATGTCCCTGATTGTGTAAGGATCACCCCTGTAATCAGCCCACTTTTTTTTTTTAACATCTTAATTGGAGTATAATTGCTTTACAGTGTTGTGTTAGTTTCTGCTTTATAACAAAGTGAATCAGCTATATGTATACATACATCCTCATATCTCCTCCCTCTTGCGTCTCCCTCCCACCCTCCCCGTCCCACCTCTCTAGGTGGTCACAAAGCACTTAGCTGATCTCCCTGTGCTATGCGGCTGCTTCCCACTAGCTATCTATTTTACATTTGGTAGTGTATATGTATCAATGCCACTCTCTCACCTCGTCCCAGCTTACACTTCCCCCTCCCCGTGTCCTCAAGTCCATTCTCTACGTCTGTGTCTTTATTCCTGTCCTGCCCCTAGGTTCTTCAGAACCATTTTTTTTTTCTAGATTCCATATATATGTGTCGGGATATGGTGTTTGTTTTCCTCTTTCTGACTTACTTCACTCTGTATGACAGACTCTAGGTCCATCTACCTCACTGCAAATAACTTTCATTTCTTTTTATGGCTGAGTAATATTCCATTGTATATATGAATCACTCTACTTTTAACCTGTCTTCTCTCCCTCTAAAAGTCGAAGGCAAAACTGCTGCTCAGACCCTGATGTTTGGATCTCCCTGTTGCAATAGCCTGAATAAAATCAATGTCCTAACTTGTTTGGTCCTTGCCTTTGACCTTGCTTTCCTTTCTTCTTCCTTTTCTCTCTCCATTTCCCTTTATCCTTTCTCTTTACTTTTCACAGGATCAGCAGGGTTTCTCAGGTTTTATCAAGGTGAGGCTTGAAACACTGAGAGGACACTTCCCTTGCCTTGCTAAATAGTAAGAATGATGAGTAGCAGATGGGCATGTGTATACCAAAATGAGAAAAGAAAAGATTAATTGCATACTAAAAAGATAATGCTTCTGAGCTGAATAGCATTTTAGGGATCACATAGCACTCAGTTATGATAGAAGAGTTAAATTTGGATTCATCATTAGGAAAACTTGGATTTGAGATTCCTGATTATAAGTTCCTCCAAATAATTGAGATTCAGAGTTGTCAACTTAAATAAAAAATATAATGTGAATGTGTGTGAGTGTGATACATATGTATTTCTGACTGTTAGGTCCCTCGGATTAAAGAGGCCAAAATAGTGCAACTTAATTAAAAGCTGTGTGTGTGTATGTATGTGTTTGTGTGTATGAATTTTAATTTGTTTCCATTGAATTTGAAATATATAATTCCTTTTCTATCTGTCTATATGTGTGTGTGTGCAGAATGTACACGGCATATATATATTACTCCTTTATCAAGTTGAGGGGCAAATCAGTATATTAAAATTTTTAAGATGGTTTCAGTTTTAAAGAAGTTTCTCTAGAATTATTGTTTTATAGTCCTTTAGTCTATAAAAGAATCCATTGAAAAAGAAATGCTGATTCAAATAGTTACTAGAATTCGTGTTATTTTTTATAAATTTATCCTCGTGCTACAGCTCTACTGTATTTTTACCTCAAAAAGATTTACAGATAGGCAAATCTCAAAAGCGTTCATTTGGATTGGAAGCAGAAGACATAAACATTTCTATACTTCTCATATTATAAAGGAATCCCGTGCCTTCTCCTTGTGCAGGCACATTACTCAAGTGATGAGGTTCACAGTACTCCACAGCACGCTTTCTTGGATCAACACCAGAGCCTCAATTCCAACACATCTCAGAGTGTATTTTTGATGAATAAATTACCAAACTAATGAGACGCACTAAGAGGTTAAGGATTGATCAAGTACTTAATCTTTTTAATGAAGGACACAGCATGAGACACATTCCTCCAAATAGATACAATAAACAATCTTCTAAAACCTAATTAGAATAAAAATACAAAAAAAGGTGCAAAGTCTTAGAATTTGCTTACCACATAACAGCATTTTCTGCATCAGTGGAAAAACTTTAAGTTATCAACCTTATTTATATTCGAATCAGGTGAGTCCCAGCAGTTTACCAAGATAACATAATGGTATTTTAATATAGAATTTTAATATGTCTTGATGGCATTTGAGTCTATAAAAAGTGCTTCCGAATATGGCTTTGGCTTTTTTACAGAACTTGCCAGACCTTAAGAAGATTCAGCAAACTTTTTTGGAAAACTTCTAAGAACACACTTACTGTGTGTATCTATGAGGCGACTGTGACCTGGATTTAACTTTTTGGGTATCAAATTTGGGGGGTATAATTTAGGATTTAATTAAGTTTTTGAGTTCTTATTTACTTTAGTTCAGATATTAAAAATAGCTTATATAACTTTAGTAAGAGATTTAGTGAAAACTGCCAGTAACAAATCAAAAATTTTTCATGAGAAATTGTTATTTATTCTTATCATTAATTTATATCATAAAAAAATGATAAGAACAACAAGGGAACGGGTGGCACATTGATCCAAGCAACCCACCTGGATTTAAAAATATAGCAAAAAGAGGTGGCACTTAGGAGGACTGAATCTAAGTAAAGGCCTGGGCTTCCCTGGTGGCACAGTGGTTGAGAGTCCTCCTGCCGATGCTAGGGGACACGGGTTCGTGCCCCGGTCCGGGAAGATCCCACATGCCGCGGGGCGGCTGGACCCGTGAGCCATGGCCGCTGAGCCTGCGCGTCCGGAGCCTGTGCTCCACAACAGTGAGAGGCCCACGTGCCGCAAAAAGATAAATTAAAAAAATAATAATAAAATAAAAAATAAATAAAGGCCTAACATTTGAATTGGTGATGTACACGCTATATAATGCTTCTCTTTTCAAGTAGTTAAAATATAACAGATTAATTATTATTTATCATTATTGCTGAGTGATTATAACATAATACTTTTATACAGTATGCCCTGGAATAATATACTCTTTCATTCTCTAAATCTCACACCATCTGCTTGAGCTGAATGTTTAGAGTGTATTGCTTACTGCATGCATAAATACCCTTATGCTTGTTTCCATTGAATAGTATTTGCCTATTTGTGACTAGGATTCTTTTATTCTAACCCAAGAGGCTTTCAGGCCCAATGAATGATCACTGGTGTTTTAAGCAATTAGTTTCCTTAGAAACCTGAAAGAATTTAAAGAATTCATAAACCTTTCTAAGGTGTTCAATTATCCTTCCCATATTACTCTACAAATTAAAAAACAAATTTGCTTCTTTACAATTTAGTTTCGTTACTTACGAAATTTTCAGTTGTCTCTGAAAAAGTTCATTGCACACATTTTATGGGAAACATGGAGTGTGTTTTCTTTTCTCAAAATACATGACTCTCCATATTTATTGCTTTGTGGATTTTTATGAATACAAAACAGCAATTTTTATTTCCTATTTTGCCTTTTAGAACTTTAGGTAATAAAACTTGGTCATAAGTACGCTAAATTATTAAAACCACAAATTTAGTGTGATTTCCTTTTAAAGACTTGCAATGTTAATTTAGCAAAAATTTTTGGAAATATTTGGCTTTTGCTTTTTTCTCTCTTCTCTTTTCCTGAAAATGGCACAAATCACAAATACACAGTTCTATGAATCTATGAATACACTCCTATAACCATATCAGAAAATAGATTACCAGGACCTTAGAAAGCCCTGTCAGGGTTGCACCCTGTCACAGTCCCCCTCCAAGGCTGATCTCCATCATGACAACAGATATCAGGGAAGTCAGCCTGATTTTAAACTATAAAAACAAAATCATAGCGCATGCCCTCTGTTGCGTCTCCAGCTCAACCATTTGTTTTTTAATTTGTCCGTGAGTTTGCAAATAAATGTTAATGCTATCTTTTGATAGTCAACAGTCAAAAATAGTAGTTGAACTCTTTAGGGAAAAAATGTTCTTACAAGTGTTGTACAAACATCTGCTCTTCATTATTACATATTATTCCATCTCATGCAGGATCTTCTATCCTAATATAACAAAGTCTAGCTGAAAGTAAATGATGTATAATCGGAGAACAATCTAACCTCAACCAAATGCAACAAGGCTTCTCTTTCCCCGGCTTTCAATTTCAGAGTGCGAACTGTATCCTAGAGACTGCACAGAATAGAGTTTCTCTCCAGAAGTGAATAATAAGGCATACTGCATATGTGGGGCAGAAAATAAAAGAATTTCATATATGTGACTTTTGAATTGTAGAAGGAAAGTTAAATAGACTATATGTTATGCTAATTCCAGATTAGTATTTATTCATTCTCTTCCTTTTCTAACTTGCATTTTGAATGGATATCAATTTTATTTCTACTGCTTGACTATGTCTCTGTGGGGAGACATCTGTGTCTGATTTATTTCTTTATTTCTCAAACTTAGAGTAACTTTCTAAGCCAAAGTAGGTGCTTGTTAAGTGTGGTCTAAATTAATAAAGTGCAAACCTTTCCATTTTTCCAAATCAAGCAATAATATGTAGTCAGAATCTCTATTTTTGCATTTATTCTGTAAAATGATGCCATTAATATTGGTTTTTGTCTTGAGTGCATTAAAAGTCTATCATTTCTGAGTACAGAAATAGTTTTTGTTCTATGTAATATAAGTACCCATGTTATTCTCTTTAGAGTAAGTAAACATTTTCAAAATATTCTTGAATTTTCAAACAATAACTAAAGCTAAAGTGCTTTTCCAAAACCCATGAACTTTCCTTTTCCAATAGGAAAAAGTCTAAGAGAAAGTGGTAATTCTACCTTAATCTCTAAATCATTACATAATCATAGCCCCAAATTTCTGAATTCCAATGGATTGATAGGTATTACTCTTGAATGCATCAATGGCTACCAACCTTTGCAATGGAAACAATCAGCGACAGGTCAGTGGGCTAGAAAAATGTATTAAAAGGAGAAAAAGGGGCTTCCCTGGTGGCCCAGTGGTTGAGAGTCCGCCTGCAGATGCGGGGGACACCGGTTCGTGCCCCGGTCCGGGAAGATCCCACATGCCGCGAAGCAGCTGGGCCCGTGGGCCATGGCCGCTGAGCCTGCGCATCCGGAGCCTGTGCTCCACAACGGGAGAGGCCACAACAGTGAGAGGCCCGCGTACCGCAAAAAAATAAAAAAATAATAAAAAGAGAGCAATCAACCATTTAAAAAAAAAAGGAGAAAAAGAAGATAATCAGCTAAATAATCCACCTCATGAGACAAAATGATGAGATATATTAAATTCAACCCTCAGGCATCATATTGCTAACCCTCAGAAAGTCAATATAACAAAGTAAATGTATTTTCTAGTATTTTTGGGGGGAGTTCAGTCTACAAAATAAAAATAAGAGAAGAAAATAAAAGGAGTTATCTTTCTGTTTCTTCTACTCATAGCTGGTTTGAAACTGTTCCACAAGGCAGACATACATTTCATTAGTAGAACCGGACCTAAGTGACTCAGTAGTTTTTGTCCCACAAGAAGAATCTTTTTTTTTTTTAATTGCAGTATAGTTGCTTTACAATGTTGTGTTAGTTTCTACCGTACAATGAAGTGAATCAGCTATACGTATACACATATCCCCTCCCTCTTGGACCTCCCTTCCACTCCCCTCCCCCCATCCCACCCATCTATGTCATCACAGGGCACTGAGCTAAGCTCCCTGTGGTATACAACAGGTTCCAACTAGCTATCTATTTTACACATGGTAGTGTATATACGTCAATCCTAATCTGCCAATTCATCCCACCCTCCCCTATTTTAATTCCTAGACCAGTGTTTTTCTATGAGTATCATCTTGTTTAGATGCATTTAACGTCTTCCAAGCATTAGTGACCTAGAAAAGGATACCATGTGCAAATCTTTCCCTTTCAGCCCAGGAAGTTATTAGTTAAAATCATCCAGGAAATATGGTAGAGATTAATCTCCTGGTCTAATCATCCTTCTAAATGGCAGCCATGCTTGAGCTGTGCAGCAAAGCAGAGGAAGAAGCAGAGAAATCGGAGAAGCCAGCAAGCAGATGGCTTAATTGTCAAGTCCATCCTATCCATCACTGGGCCATGTGCTATTTTGGCAGTGCAGTAAATGTTATTTCTAGGAACAGCATGAACTGCTGCTAAAGCCAGCTAATACACTTCAGTGGTAGCACCATTGGTCAGTAACATTAAATGCCACAGCCTGGGATAATAAGAATTTTATATCACACATAGTAGTGATATTAAATATTTAATACCACACACAGTGATACAGATGCCTTTCCTTCCTACTCCACCCTAAAAAGTAGGGGAACTCCAAGGTAATCCTCATGTGCCTTTAAAACCACTTTCAAAATGTAAGATACACTTGTGGGTTTGTTAAACATTAACTGTAACATTTACACACATATAAATTCCATCGGTACTTTTTATTTTTACCTTGAGAGCTTTAAGTCATTTCTATTTTTCCAGTATGATGAAAACCTATAACAGAGGACTATATTTTGTCATAATGATAACATAAAAATATTTATGGTACAAACCAATCTACACAAAACAATGCATAATAATCAGGTTGAAATGAAAGCTTCATTGCTGTCAATAATTGGATTGATATGAATAACAGTAAACCAGTGTATTAAAGAGAAGAATATTATGTCACATAAAAATTTATATTTAAAAGGTTTGTGGTGTTACACATGAAAAAAGGGAGAGAGAGGAAGGGGGAAGGAAGCGATATTTTAAGGATACTACTTTCAAGTTCAGCTTTGCAAAGTAGTTAATAGAAACACATTTGTAAAAAAAAAAGTAAGAATTACATATACAACTACTGCCTACATATATTCAAATATGATTAATACAAGAGCTAGTCATTTTATTGGCAGGAAGGGAGAAAATAAAATGTCTGTATTTAGTATAAGATGATATATAAACTGTTGCGTCTATTTATTTGGCAAACATCATATTTGCTTTCCTTGAAATAACAAGAACTTCACGTCTACATATTCAGATAGTCATCATGCAAAGAAAGCCCATTCTAATCAAAATTACAATGAAATACCATAAAAAGGGAGCTTTTGAATTTGTATTTTTTTTAATTTTGAAAAACATCCCCCCAAATTCTATTCCTGAAATATTGTCATACCTGAAATCTATTTGTATATGATTTAAATATTTGCATCTGTATATTTTTGTAGTTTTTAAAAAGTAGCACTTTAAAAAAAATGGCTTTTGCAGATAGTCTCTTTTTGTTCCTATAAAACAGTAAGTCAATCCAAAAATTATGACCATTTTATTGAAGGAGAACAAGAAATTAATTAATTTAATGTTCCACATGGGAACTTGGAGGTGGGGGGAGTGTGAAAGGAGATGGCATTAGCAATTGTCAACTGTCTGTTAGGCATCTTTATGTAATTAAACCCAAGATCCTTAAGTTCTCTGGCTAATGGGGTCTAACTTCCCTTTGCTCTCCGAATGGGAATCAGGGATCACACCTAGCAGAGCCTGGTCTTCTGTTAGACCTCTCAGAAGCAGTCCTTGAGGCAAGGATTCAGTTGCAAGTGATTTGTTAAGTTTCCCCAGGAGAAAGCAGAAGCAGAGAGGGAAGAAGCAGACAAACAGCTGTGTGATTTCACTCAAAACCTAGACTCAGCCCAAGCCCTTAAGGATCTCTAGTCTAACAACGCCCTGGGATTGTCCAGACTAGAGGCAGAGGAGACAAGATTCTGTACTTCTTATGCTAGTCAGTTATTGTTAGAGATCCTGACTGGGCTGGGGGCATAAATTCCCCGTGCTTCTGGCACTTTCGGCTCTCCATGATGGTGAGTGCCAGGCCTCTGAGAGCAGCGGGTACAAGCAGTCAGCTGGAAAGAGCGCTGAAGCTGGGAAGTGGTTGTGGGAATTGTCCACCAGTACCAGGAGACTCAGAGGGCACTAATGGTGTCAGCTACAACTCCATCTTGCATGAGAACAGAAGGTCCAGTTCTTCAGTTATTTCTGAAGAATCCCAACAAGGCTCTATCTTTTCTTTGCTGTTGCTTATTTCCTGTCCCTTCAAGGAGACTCCTTTGGTTTTGTCAGTCTGCTCCCCTGACCATCTGGGAACTGCTCCTCCAAGCTGTAACCTTGCTTCCCTGGTCAGCTCTGCCCCAAGGGTCAAGCCTTTCTCTTTCATCACAATAACACAAGGTTGTGCAGTGAATAGACTTAAGTAAATCTTTAAGATAACATAATAGAACTACAAAGCAGAAAAGGAAAACTTAACTGGCCCCTAAGTGCTACGGTTCTGCCAGTCCTTAGAGTGACCCCTCAGCTTTCTCCCTGTTCTGCAGATCTGAGCGGCCCCTTGGCCTCAAATAACATAAGAATCTTCCTCTTACTGCGCACATTCAACAAACCCTTTTTAAGGCACTAGAAGAAGTTAACAAAAAATATTATAATTATTTTTTCAAAGGAAAAGAAAAATCATCTTACCTCTTATTAAATAGAATTCTTATAGTCCAGTCTCACATATATACAGGTGGGCCACTTTCTGTATGCATATTTTCTAAAAGAACAGTAGATAGGTCCTGGCCTTACCTCTGCACCTCTAAATGTTCACATGAAAGGCTTACCCAAATCAGATTTCAGCTTAGACCCTAGAGTGCAGAAACTGTTGCCTTTTAAAAATCAGCACTATTTAACCACTGCCCCATCTATACATCACACCTAGTCCACATGTCATTGCATATAAATTATTTTACAGAAGAGGAAGTTAAGTCATTAAACTTCAAGTGACTTTTAGAAGTCACATAGTTGGGCTTCCCTGGTGGCACAGTGGTTGAGAGTCCGCTTGCTGATGCAGGGGACACGGGTTCGTGCCCCGGTCCGGAAAGATCCCGCATGCCGCAGAGCGGCTGGGCCCGTGAGCCATGGCCGCTGAGCCTGCGCGTCCGAAGCCTGTGCTCCGCAACGGGAAAGGCCACAACAGTGAGAGACCCGCGTACCGCAAAAAAAAAAAAAAAAGTCACATAGTTACTACATGGCAGAACTAGGATCTCACCTTGGATCTCTGATTCCAAATATACAGTTTTTTTGTATTATTTCACTTTTTTATGAAAATAACTTGAGAACGAGAATACAATCCAGGAACCGAAAACTCAAATATGAGACTTTGCTGCAGAAGAGAACAATGTAAAGAAGCAGGCAGGCCCCACAGAAACCGTCTTTGAGAGAATGGGGTGGTAAAGATGGCTGGCTTTTGTGGGAAGCATTGGTGAAGATTCTGACATTCAGTTCCAAGCATCAATTCTGTAAGCAATAGGCTCATTTCCAAATTACTAACTTGGGGATAAAATTCATCCTTGCCTCTGTGGGTGGTTAGAAGGATTAAATGAGATAATGCATATACAGTGCTTAGAAGTGTGCATGACACAGTATAAATCCTCAATATAAATTAACTTTTATGGAGATAATGGCGATGATGATGATGATAGGGTTATTCTTCTGAAATCCTTCAATTAATTCCCAGATTTTTCAAGATAGAGGTCAAACTCCATGGCTCATGCCACAAAGGCCTGCATTAACAGGGTTTTTCCTCCTTTCCTTCCAAAATTTTTCTTCCCCCACACCATATAAAAGGATTTTGCATGAGTTAAATCCACATACTTCCAGTTTCTGAATATACAATATATTTAGAATTCTCACTACCCTCATGCATACTATCTTTCTCCCAGAATTGCTGTATTCTTGGCTATAGAATTTACTTGTCTTTCAAAGGGAAGTATCTCTGGGAAGCTTTTTTGACCCAATTTGAATTGTTACTCCCTCCTCTCTGATCTCATGGTGTGATATCTATTTCTGTAACTCACCATTGAAAAAGTCATTTGGACTTAAAGATTTTTCTCCCCAATACTCTTCTTGAGAGTATGAATCTGTCTTACTGGAATGGTCCCCCTCCTACTCTCTTAATCTCAGAAAACATTATTAAATCAAAACAACTTAAAGATTTTTGGTAGAATAAATAGGGAGACCCTGAATCAAAATGGCTAAATTGATGACAGCTGCATTCACTCCCTCCCAAAAGTATAAATAGAAAAACCTATTATTTATTTTTTAAACATGTGCAAAGAAACAAACACAAAATGAAGTCATCAACCCATCCCCACATAGTCCTGCTCTCTCCCTCCCTTGCCCACGAGCTGTCTATACTCATTATGTCTACTTCTTCATCTCTCCCTTTACTCTTCAAAACATTTCAGTCTGGATTCACTATCATTCCCATCACACCACCAGACAGTTCTCACCAAGGTCACTGATAATCTCTAGGTCATTCAATCTAATGAGCGTTTTCCATTTCTCGACTTGCTAGACTTTTCAACTACATTTAAAAAATGTTAAAACATTCTCTTCCCTTTGTCTCTATGCCCCAACACTCCCCTGGCGTTCCTCTCACCTATCTGTACCCTCTTTTCCAAGCTCAGCCTCTTCTATCACATTTAAATCTTAGATTTCTTCATGGCATGATCTAAGACCTATATCTCTTGTTGTTTGATAGCCAAAAAAATTTCTTCTAAGACTATGGCTTTGATGTTTTAGATATTAGTGACACCCAGAGCCTAGAATAATGTCTGACATTCAGTAAACAGTCAATTTCTATTTGTTCAATGTATGATTGAGTAAATGAGCAAAGCATCAGAAAGTGAGAATGAGTTCCATTTTTGTGGTGTACTAGACCTTAAGATGAACAGGAAAGCCCAACAAGGCTTTGTACAATAGTAGAGGACCACTGTAACCATATTATATGACTAGAGTCTCTGATATGAGATTAGACTTTGTAGTCTCTGAAAAATATTTATCTATAAGAGGTATGTTATTTAATAACTCATCCCTTCAGGAAGCTCTGCTCATAGTTTGAAGCCCATGCTCCCCTTACAACCTACAAGTCTGGGCAGAACTGACCATATATACCTGTTCAACTTAAGTCCTGAATTCAACTTCAGGCCTAAGCTCAGGAAAGAAACAAAAAGAAAGGCTTCCTGTTGTTGGGAGGAGGTTGATCTTCCCCAGAGAAGCAGTAGGGCTTGTGGAACACAAAGGCTCATAGACAGGTATGGCATTTTGTCTGGAATATGGTCAATGTGCAAACATGAGAAGTAGGATTAGGAACAAAAAGGAACAAGGACACCTTGTTATAATGTCTGTTGTTTACTTTGACACATAGACACGATGGTATCCTTTGGCCTAACTAGCTCATACTTTAAGGGCAGTGAATTGTCCTATATGAGAAAGTACACTTCAGGGGTCTTCACTGGCAAAATACCAGAAAGGCCACACTCCAAAAGTATACTGTATGTAAGTACTATATAAATATTGTATATACTACGTGCAATATTATATATCAAAGAGACCGGACACATGCAGGAGATCAAATCTTCTGATTTCCCTAGAAATAATCAGAATCTATCATTTGTTGAGGAAACAGAGGTGGGTATGGGTATACCTAGGTTGCATGACCTTATCATTTAAAACACATCTAAGACCTAGAACACAGCCTGAAGCCTAGTAAGTACAGGACAAATGTTTTCAGATGAGGAAATTAATACATTTAGCCTTTAGTTTTTAAATGTCAGTATTATTTCTTTTGTGAATTACAACATAGAAGGGAGTTTTCATCAGTAGTTGACTCAGTCCTCAGAGCCTGGTATTCTGGTAAGTGCTTAAGTCTATTTCCTGGATGAATGAATGCTTACTGGGAAAAAAAAATCAATGAATGAATAAATAAAAATTGCCCCTAGATTCTAAATATTAAAGTGCATCATGATGGGACAAGAAAATTACACTCTGTATGAACATATGTAACATATTCTTTAAGAAGCACATTTTTTTCTATTGCTAGATAAAGTAAGATAATAATAAAATAATGCATCTCAAAACTTCCATATATATTACAGTAATGTTGCACAAATTAAGATTAGAATAGATTCTAAAATATAGGAAAATAGGTACTATCACATTTCTAAAGTAAAGGTAAGAGAGAAAAGGAGTTGTTACCTCTTGAAAAGGCTCATTTTATTATTAGTGGTTCCTTAGCATGGAGACCCATGTAAGAGTATTTTCACAGTGTTGTTTTGATCTTGTACTGTTAAAGTCTTTTACCAATAAAGCCCTTAACAATTTCTTGAACAACAGAATAGGTAATGCATTTAAGAAGTGAAGAGTTAGTGAAGTGATGTCATGATGTCATCTAGAGATAGTAAGTGAATATTGTAAATCATTTCTGAGCCCTATACTCCTTGGGTCATCAAATGGAGTTGATATTTTAGAAGTCTAGAAACATATTATCATTCAGCTGTTGAAAGTTGTTTAATGTAATGGAATTAACACAAACTAATCTCACAGGAGACTCACATATAAAACAATACCAATGAATAGTTTACATTACTACACAGACTTGCCATGTATCAAAGAATTTAGAAAAGTTGAATTTGTAACTATGGAGTTTTCTGTTATATATGAAATCAGAACAAAGAAAGTAGAACTTTTAGAGGTTTTTTTTTTTCAACCTAGAATGAATTACCCATTGCTATAACAGAGCATGTATCTCCAGTGACTATAAAGTTCTTGTCTGCCAGGTGTGGCAGGAAGGAGTAGAAGGATTATTAATGAATGGAGATAAGTATATATTTTCAGTTCTTATAGAAGACTGAAAAGGGAATGTGCTTAAATTACATGCACTGGTTATATCCTTGTAATTGATCAAGTAGTCATATTTTAACTGGCTTAAGTTCCTACGTAGAAATTTAGGAAACATATACTAAGCAGAGAATTTATAAAGGTGTCTCTTATCTTGAAAAACTCAGGGAGCACTATATAATTTCATTCTCACTCTAATGTGAAGACTCATTCTTGGACTTATATAGTGCTTGTCCCTTTGGCTCTGACATGGTTATAATCACCTTAGGTTACAATTCCAATTACTCCTCTCTACAGAGATAATTTACCTGGAAACTTTGTCCCTAAATGCTTCCATTAAGTTGATTCATATATACAAGTACACTGATTCTCTAACTTTAGTGAATATAAAAATCATCCAGAATGTGTAGTAAAGTTTCCAATTCCCCAAAGAAACTCCATACTTTCTCATTCTAAAGGTCTCTCTGAAACTCGGGAATCTGCACATTTAAACAAATACCTCAAATGACTTTTAGATGAGTAGTCCAGGAACCAGGATTTGTGAAAAACCCTCACGTAGTGGTTTCATTGTATCCCAGAGTGCCCATCTGTCCCACTTTCCTTTGATGTTGGGTGGGCTGGTGTTTGTTCCCATCCAGAGGACTGACTGGGTTATCCTGCAGCTAACGATCTAGCCTGAAGGTCAGCTGGTGCCCACTGGTAGACTCACATGTTCCAACAGGGATGCCATCTATATTGATCAGTGCTGCTCTGATGTAATGAGTACTTATAGTATTTCCATATTACCTCTGCTAACAGCAGCTCTTGGTCCCTTTATTCGTTGAAGGAGAATCCTTTCCGACTTGTTTCTGAAATGACCTTGTTTTTTTCCTTTCTCTGAGGAAATATTTCTACTCAGATTTCCAACAAAGTAAGGCTAATGTTTTTCCAACTCAATAACCAAGATACAGTGTTGCTGTGATGTCTTTTTTTTTTTTTTGAAACATCTTTATTGGAGTATAATTGCTTTACATTGGTGTGTTAGTTTCTGCTTTATGACAAAGTGAATCAGCTACACATATACATATATCCCCATATCTCCTCCCTGTTGCGTCTCCCTCCCACCCTCCCTATCCCAGTCCTCTAGGTGGTCACAAAGCACTGAGCTGATCTCCGTGTGCTATGCGGCTGCTTCCCACTAGCTATCTATTGTACATTTGGTAGTGTATATATGTCCATGCCACTCTCTCACTTCGTGCAAGCTTACCCTTACCCCTCCCTGTGTCCTCAAGCCCATTCTCTACAACTGAGTCTTTCTTCCTGTCTGCTCCTAGGTTCTTCAGAACCTTTTTCTTTTATAGATTCCATATATATGTGTTAGCATACGGCATTTGTTTTTCTCTTTCTGACTTACTTCACTCTGTATGACAGACTCTAGGTCCATCCACCTCACTACAAATAACTGAATTTCGTTTCTTTGTATGGCTGAGTAATATTCCATTGCATATATGTGCCACAACTTTATCAGTTCCTCTGTCAATGGACAATTAGGCTGCTGCCATGTCCTGGCTATTGTAAATAGAGCTGCAATGAACATTGTGGTACATGACTCTTTTTGAATTATGGTTTTCACAGGGTATATGCCCAGTAGTGGGATTGCTGGGTTGTATGGTAGTTCTATTTTTAGTTTTTTAAGGAAGTTTCATACTGTTCTCCATAGTGGCTGTATCAATCTACATTCCCACCAACATTACAAGAGGGTTCCCTTTTCTCCACAACCTCTCCAGCATTTATTGTAGGTAGATTTTTTGGATGATGGCCATTCTGACTGGTATAGGGTGATACCTCATTGTAGTTTCGATTTGCAATCTCTAATGATTAGTGATGTTGAGCATCCTTTCATGGGTTTTTGGCAATCTGTATATCTTCTCTGGAGAAATGTATATGTAGGTCTTCTGCCCATTTTAGGACGGGGTTGTTTGTTTTTATGATATTGAGCTGCATGAGCTGCTTGTATATTTTGGAGATTAATCCTTTGTCAGTTGCTTCATTTGCAAATATTTTCTCCCATTCTGAGGGTTGTCTTTTCATCTTCTTTATGTTTTCCTTTGCTGTGCAAAAGCTTGTAAGTTTCATTAGGTCCCATCTGTTTATTTTTGTTTTTATTTCAATTTCTCTAGCAGGTGGGTCAAAAAATATATTGCTATGATTTATATCATAGAGTGTTCTGCCTATGTTTTCCTCTAAGAGGTTTATACTGTCTGGCCTTAAATTTAGGTCTTTAATTCATTTTGAGTTTACTTTTGTGTATAGTGTTAGGGAGTGTTCTAATATCATTCTTTAACAACTAGCTGTCCAGTTTTCCCAGCACCACTTATTGAAGAGGATGTCCTTTCTCCATTGTATATTCTTGCCTCCTTAATCAAAGATACAGTGACCGTATGAGCGTGGGTTAATCTCTGGACTTTTTATCCTGTTCCACTGATCTATATTTTTGCATCTATGTTCATCAGTGATATTGTCCTGTAGTTTTCTTTCTTTGTGACATCTTTGTCTGGTTTTGGTATCAGGGTGATGGTGGCCTCATAGAATGAGTATGGGACTGTTCCTCCCTCTGCTATATTTTGGAAGAGTCTGAGAAGGACAGGTTTTAGCTCTTCTCTAAATGCGTGATAGAATTCACCTGTGAAGCCATCTGGTCCTGGGCTTTGTTTGTTGGAAGGTTTTTAATCACAGTCTCAATTTCAGTGCTTGTGATTGGTTAATTTATATTTTCTATTTCTTCCTGCTTCAGGCTTTGAAGGTTGTGCTTTTCTAAGAATTTGTCCATTTCTTCCAGGTTATCCATTTTATTGGCATATAGTTGCTGGTAGTAATCTCTCATGATCCTTTGTATTTCTGCAGTGTCAGTTGTTACTTCTTTCTCATTTCTAATTCTGTTGATTTGAGTCTTTTCCCTTTTTCTCTTGATGAGTCTGGCTAATGGTTTATCAATTTTGTTTATCTTCTCAAAGAACCAGCTTTTAGTTTTATTGATCTTTGCTATTGTTTCCTTCATTTCTTTTTCATTTATTTCTGATCTGATTTCTATGATTTCTTTCCTTCTGCTAACTTTGGGGATTTTTTGTTCTTCTTTCTCTAGTTGCTTAGGTGTGAGGTTAGGTTATTTATTTGAGATGTTTCTTGTTCCTTGAGGTAGGATTGTATTGCTATTAACTTCCCTCTTAGAACTGCTTTTGCTGCATCCCATAGGTTTTAGGTCATCATGTTTTCATTGTCATTTGTTTCTAGGTATTTTTTGATTTCCTCTTTGATTTCTTCAGTGATCACTTGCTTATTTAGTAGTGTATTGTTTAGCCTCCATGTGTTTGTATTTTTTACAGGTTTTTTCCTGTAATTGATATCTAGTCTTATAGCATTGTGGTCCAAAAAGATACTTGATACTATTGCAGTTTTCTTAAATTTACCAAGGCTTGATTTGTGACCCAGGAAATGATCTACCCTGGAGAATGTTCCATGAGCACTTGAAAAGAAAGTGTATTCTGCTGATTTTGGATGGAATGTCCTATAAATATCAATTAAGTCCATTTTCTTTAATGTATCATTTAAAGCTTGTGTTTCCTTATTTATTTTCATTTTGGATGATCTGTCCATTGGTGAAAGTGGGGTGTTAAAGTTCCCTACTATGACTGTGTTACTGTCCATTTCCCCTTTTATGGCTGTTAGCATTTGCCTTATGTATTGAGGTGCTCTTATGTTGGGTGCATATTTACAATTGTTATATCTTCTGCTTGGATTCATCCCTTGATAATTATGTATTGTCCTTCTTTGTCTCTTGTAATAGTCTTTATTTTAAAGTCTATTCTGTATGATATGAGAATTGTTACTCCAGCTTACTATTGATCTCCATTTGCATGGTATATCTATTTCCATTCCCTCATTTTCAGTCAGTACATGTCCCTAGGTCTGAAGTGGGTGTTTTGTAGGCAGCATATATACAGGCCTTGTTTTTGTATCCATTCAGTATTTCTATGTCTTTTTGTTGGAGGATTTAATCCATTTACATTTAAGGTAGATATTGATATGTATGTTCCTATTAACATTTTCTCATTTGTTTTGGGTTTGTTATTGTAGGTCTTTTCCTTCTCTTGTGTTTTCTCCCTAGAGAAGATCCTTTATCATTTGTTGTAAAGCTGGTTTGGTGGTGCTGAATTCCCTTAGCTTTTGCTTGTCTGTAAAGATTTTAATTTCTCTTTCAAATCTGAATGAGATCCTTGCTGGGGAGAGTAATCTTGGTTGTAGGTTTTCCCCCTTCATCACTTTAAATATGTCCTGTCATACGCTTCTGGCTTGCAGAGTTTCTGCTGAAAGATCAGCTGTTTACCTTATGGGGATTCCCTTGTATGTGATTTGTTGCTTTTCCCTTGCTGCTTTTCATATTTTTTCTTTATATTCATTTTTTGGTAGTTTGATTAATATGTGTCTTGGTGTGTTTCTCCTTGGATTTTTCCTGTATGGGACTCTGTGCTTCCTGGACTTGATTAACTATTTCCTTTCCCATATTAGGGAAGTTTTCAACTATAATCTCTCCAAATATTTTCTCAGTCCCTTTCTTTTTCTCTTCTTCTTCTGGGACCCCTATAATTTGAATGTTGATGCATTTAATGTTGTCCCAGAGGTCTCTGAGACTGTCCTCGATTCTTTTCATTCTTTTTTCTTTATTCTGCTCTGCAGTAGTTATTTCCACTCTTTTATCTTCCAGGTCACTTATCCATTCTTCTGCCTGTTATTCTGCTATTGATTCCTTCTAGAGAATTTTTAATTTAATTTATTGTGTTGTTCATCATTGTTTCTTTGCTCTTTAGTTCTTGTAGGGCCTTGTTAAACATTTCTTGTGTTTTCTCCATTCTATTTCCAAGATTTTGATCATCCTTACTATCATTACTCTGAATTGTTTTTCGGGTAGACTACTTATTTCCTCTTCATTTATTTGGTTTGATGGATTTTTACCTTGCTCCTTCATCTGCTGTGTGTTTCTCTGTCTTCTCATTTTGTTTAACTTACTGTGTTTGGGATCTCCTTTTCACTGGCTTCAGGTTCCTAGTTCCCATTGTTTTTGGTGTCTGCTCCCGGTGATAAGGTTGGTTCAGTGGGTTGTGTAGGGTTCCTGGTGGAAGGGACTGGTGCCTGTGTTCTGGTGGATGAGACTGGATATTGTCTTTCTGGTGGGCAGGACCGCGTCCGGTGGTGTGTTTTGGGGTGTCTGTGAAGTTATTATGATTTTAGGCAGCCTCTCTGCTAATGGGTGGGATTGTGTTCCTGCCTTGCTAGTTGTTTGGCATAGGGTGTCCAGCCCTGTAGCTTTCTGGTCATTGAGTGGAGCTGGGTCTTAATGTTGCAATGGAGATCTCTTTAGAGCTTTTGCCATTTGAAATTACATGGAGCTGGGAGGTCTCTGGTGGTCCCATGTCCTGAACTTCATTCTCCCACCTCAGAGGCACAGGCCTGGCACCAGGCTCGAGCACCAAGACCCTGTCAGCCACATTGCTCGGAAGAAAAAAAGACAATAAGTGGCGCTGGCAAACTGGACAGCTACATGTATAAGAATGAAATTAGAACACTCCCTAACACTGTACACAAAAATAAACTCAAAATGGAATAGAGATTTAAATGTAAGACCAGACACTATAAAACTCTTAGAGGAAAATATAGGAAGAACACCGTTTGACATAAATCACAGAAAGATCTTTTTTGATCCACCTACTAGAGTAATGGAAATAAAAACAAAAATAAACAAATGGGACCTAATGAAACTTCAAAGCTTTTGCACAGCAAAGTAAACTACAAACAAGATGAAAAGACAACCCTCAAAATGGCAGAAAATATTTGCAAATGAATCAACGGACAAAGGATTAATCTCCAAAATATATAAACTGCTCATGCAGCTCAATATTAAAAAAACAAAAAACCCAATCCAAAAATGGGCAGAAGACCTTAATAGACATTTCTCCAAAGAAGACATATAGATGGCCAAGACCCACATGAAAAGCTGTTCAACATCAGTAATTATTAGAGAAATGCAAATCAAAACTACAATGAGGTATCACCTCACACCAGTTAGAATGGGTATCATCAGAAAATCTACAAACAACAAATGCTGGAGAGGGTGTGGAGAAAATAGAACCCTCTTGCACTGTTGGTGGGAATGTAAATTGATACAGCCACTATGGAGAACAGTATGAAACTTCCTTAAAAAGCTAAAAATAGAATTATCATATGAATCAGCAATCCCACTACGGTGTATATACCCAGAGAAAGCCATAATTCAAAAAGACACATGCACCCCAATGTTCATTGCAGCACTATTCACAATAGCCAGGACATGGAAGCAACCTAAATGCCCATCAACAGATGAATGGCTAAAGAAGACGTGGTATATATATACAATAGAATATTACTCAACCATAAAAAGGAAGAAAATTGGGTCATTTGTAGAGATGTGGATGGTTCGAGATTGTCATACAGAGTGAAGTAAGTCAGAAAGAGAAAAACAAATATCATATATTAACGCATATATGTGGAACCTAGAAAAATTGTACAGATGAACTGGTTTGCAGGGCAGAAATTGAGACAGATGTAGAGAGCAAATGTATGGACACCAAAGGGTGAACGTGGTGGGGGGGCGGGGATTGTTGGTGTGATGAATTGGCAGATCGGGATTGACATATATACACTAATACATATAAAATGGATAACTAATAAGAACCTGCTGTATAAAAAAATAAATTAAATAAAATTCAAAAACAAAAAAGAAAAATAAATAAAACTAAAAAGTTATTAAAATAAAAAATTATTCAAAATTAAAAAATTAAAAAGTAATTTAAAAAACAAAGCCAAAAAAAAAAACAAAAACGGACAGACAGAGCCGTAGGACAAATAGTGAAAGCAAAGCTATACAGACAAAATCACACAAAGAAGCATACACATACACAATCACAAAAAGAGAAAAAGGAAATTATACATATATATATATATATATATATATGGAAAAGAGAAATTAAATCAATAAACCAATCTACCAATGATAATAAGCTCTAAATACTAAACTAAGATAAACATAAAACCAAAAAAATATTAGATGCAGAAAGCACCCCCAAGTCTACATTGATCCCAAAGTCCACCACCTCAATTTTGGGATGATTCATTGTCTATTCAGGTATTCCAGTGATGCAGAATACATCAAGTTGATTGTGGAGATTTAATCCGCTGCTCCTGAGGCTGCTGGAAGAGATTTCCCTTTTTCTTCTTTGTTCACACAGCTCCTGGGGATCAGCTTTGGATCTGGCCCCGCCTCTGCATGTAGGTCACCTGAGGGCATCTGTTCGTCCCTCAGACAGGATGGGGTTAAAGGAGCAGCTGATTAGGGGGCTCTGGCTCACTCAGGCTGGGGTGTGGGGGGTATGGAATGTGGGGCGAGCCTCTGGCGGCAGAGGCCAGCGTGACAACAGTTGCAACAGTCTGAGGCACGCCATGTGTTCTCCTGGGGAAGTTGTCCCTGGGTCACGGGAACCTGGCAGTGGCTCTCAGGAGGGGAGGTGTGGATAGTGACTTGTGCTTGCACACAGGTTTCTTAGTGCCTGCAGGATCAGTCTTAGCATCTCATGCCCATCTCTGGTGTCCACGTTGATATCCATGGCTCATACCTGTCTCTGGAGCTTGTTTAGTTGGTGCTCTAAATCCCCTCTCCTTGTGCACCCCGAAACAATGGTCTCTTGCCTCTTAGGCAGTCCCAGACTTTTCCCCAGACCCCCTCCTGGCTAGCTGTGGCACACTAGCCCCCTTCAGGCTGTGTTCACGCAGCCATCCCCAGTCCTCTCCCTGCGATCTGACCTCTGAAGCCTGAGCCTCAGCTCCCAGCCCTCAACCGCACTTGTGGGTGATCTGTCAAGCCTCTCGGGCTGGTGAGTGCTGGTCGGCACCGATCCTCTGTGCGGGAATCTCTCCGCTTTGCCCTCCGCACCCCTGTTGCTGCGCTCTCCTCCGTGGCTCCGAAGCTTCCCCCCCACTGCCACACCCCGTCTCCATCAGCGAAGGGGCTTCCTAGTGTGTGGAAACTTGTCCTCCTTCACAGCTCCCTCCCAGAGATGCAGGTCCCATCCCTATTCTTTTTTCTCTGTTTTTTCTTTTGCCCTATCCAGGTATGTGGGGAGTTTCTTGCCTTTTGGTAAGTCTGATTTCTTCTGCCAGCGTTCAGTAGGTGTTCTATAGGAGTTGTTCCACATGTAGATGTATTTCTGATGTATTTGTGGGGAGGAAGGTGATCTCCATGTCTTACTCCTCTGTCATCTTGATGGTCTCCCCGTGATTTCTCTATAGGTAGGATTGACCTATCCATACATCTATGGCAATCAGATAACGTGGTTTCTTTCAAAGGTCTCATGGTTATTTTTGGCATATTATGCAACCCTTGAAACAAAAATTTCTCTACAATTAACATGGGTTGCATACAGAATATATGTGTGTGTGTGCGTGTGTGTGTGTGTGTGTGTGTGTGTATATAAAATCTAGAATTTATTAAGAATTTTCCTAAATATGAGATGTGAAAAGCCAGTATGTAGTATTAGGAGAGGCAGTAGATTGCTTTGTTTTCTCAGTTCTTGTATTATAGATTTTAAAATTCATTTACTTCTCTGGCATTGTGACAGTGAAGCTGGGTGAGGGTGAGGCATGGCAGGAGTACATGGGCTATCAAGACTCCAACCAGCCTAGTGAATCTATTTATTTGTTCGTTTTCTATGTTCAGATGTGGCAGTGATGGGTACTATTTCTGTATGATGCCTGTATGATGCCTGTAGTCAGCACTGGCACCACATTTTTTAGTGAGTGAGGTGTAGCCCTTTATTTTTCACATCTTGCCTGCCAGTCTATTTAATACAGACTTTGAAAGTAACACAGTTAGCTAATAAGTGTTTAATCATTTTTTATAAATATGGTTTTAGAAAGCTGTGCTTGGAAAAGTCTGACTTAGACTATCAATTGTGTGTATTTAACCTGATTTCAACAGTCTATTGTGCTTTATTATCTGTTTCTTAAGACATAATGCTCTGTTCTTCTTCCCTTGCCTTTTAGACATTAGCCTTTAAATTATTACTTTAACTTATTCCATCTGCTAACTTGAAGTAATGAATTTTATGATATATTTGGAAGTAGGTGTATATCCAAACATAATGAGACATATTTATCTCTATATTTCATTGTTTTAAATTCTATCTAATTAACAAAGGGGAACGATGTAGGGCTATATAGTGAGCACTCATATATCTGTGTACTTTTTTCCTGGAGGCATATAACATTTTGAAAACAGAACTATTAAAAAGGTGAAAAACAAAAACAAAAAAAAGAAACCTACAACATTTTTAATGCACTTAAAAAAAAATCAAACAATTAATAGTGCAAAAGATATAAACATAACAATAAAACTAAAAATTTTTTCAAGAAAAAAATTTTTGTTTTCTGGAAGCTTCCTCCTTCTTTTATCTGCTATTTTACCAATCCTTTGGAGCACTGCAGTTTGTCTCTGCTCATTGGTTTGAAGTTGAAAGCAATATTTGAACTCTTCCTTCAATGTGCTCTACACTTTTTCCCTTTTCATATATTCAACAACATGCTTTTGAAGTCTAGGTGTTGAAACTGTTTTGGGACATAACTGGATAAGTCTCTTAAAATTTCTCTGAAGGCTGTATTGTTCTAATGTGGCTGATGGTGAACCTGGACTCACTGATATAATGATATCTGTGCCTGGCAGTAAATGATGACTTTTTTTAAGATTCTAAATGTTCTTCAGAGTAAATTGTGCTCCAGAGTTCTCTGATTTTATAGAGTCAGAGTGGGTATTTCTGTTTCTCTTTTATAATTTCTTTCTCTTAGATGCTGATTTAAGTCTCAGAGCTGTAAAAGCAATGGAGACAAAAATCTTGCTATTTACTTAATGATCACTTTTTGTTTCACAATCTGAAGCACACAGATGTTGGTAACAATAGAAATAGGGGAATGAAAAGAACTGAGGACAGTCTCAGAGACCTCTGGGACAAAATTAAATGCACCAACATTCGAATTATAGGGGTCCCAGAAGAAGAGAAAAAGAAAAGGACTGAGAAAATATTTGAAGAGATTATAGTTGAAAACTTCCCTAATATGGGAAAGGAAATATTTAATCAAGTCCAGGAAGCAGAGAGTCCCATACAGGATAAATCCAAGGAGAAACACGCCAAGACACATATTAATCAAACTATCAAAAATTAAATACAAAAAAACATATTAAAAGCAGCAAGGGAAAAAAAAACAACAACAAATAACACACAAGGGAATCCCTATAAGGCTAACAGCTGATCTTTCAGCAGAAACTCTGCAAGCCAGAAGGGACTGGCAGGACATATTTAAAGTGATGAAGGAGAAAAACCTACAACCAAGATTACTCTACCCAGCAAGGATCTTATTCAGATTTGATGGAGAAATTAAAACTTTTAGAGACAAGCAAAAGCTGAGAGAACTCAGCACCACCAAACCAGCTTTACAACAGATGCTAAAGGAACTTCGCTAGGCAGGAAACACAAGAGAAGGAAAAGACTTACAATAACAAACCCAAAACAATTAAGAAAATGGGAATAGGAACATACATATTGATAATTACCTTAAATGTAAATGGATTAAAGGCTCACACCAAAAGACACAGACTCGTTGAATGAATACAAAAACAAGACCCATATATATGCTGTCTACAAGACACCCACTTCAGACCTAGGGACACATAAAGACTGAAAGTAACGGGATGGAAAAAGATATTCCATGCAAATGGAAATCAAAAGAAAGCTGGAGTAGCAATCCTCATATCAGACAAAATAGACTTTAAAATAAAGACTATTACAAGAGACAAAGAAAACTACATAATGATCAAGGGATTGATCCAAGAAGAAGATATAACAATTGTAAATATTTATGCACCCAACATAGGAGCACCTCAATGCATAAGGCAAATACTAACAGCCATAAAAGGGGAAATCAACAGTAACACAATCATAGTAGGGGACTTAAACACCCACTTTCACCTATGGACAGGTCATCCAAAATGAAAATAAATAAGGAAACACAAGCTTTAAATGATACATTAAACAAGATGGACTTAATTGATATTTATAGGATATTCATCCAAAAACAACAGAATACACATTCTTCTCAAGTGCTCATGGAACATTCTCCAGGATGGATCATATCTTGGGACAGAAATCAAACCTTGGTAAATTTAAGAAAATTGAAATCCTATCAAGTAACTTTTTGGACCACAACACTATGAGACTAGATATCAATTACAGGAAAAGATATGGAAGAAATACAAACACACGGAGGCTAAACAATACACTACTTAATAACCAAGTGATTACTGAAGAAATCAAAGAGGAAATCAAAAAATACCTAGAAACAAATGACAATGGAGACACAACGACGCAAAGCCTATGGGTTGCAGCAAAAGCAGTTCTAAGAGGCAAGTTTATAGCAATACAATCCTACCTTAAGAAACAGGAAACATCTCAAATAAACAACCTAACCTTGCACCTAAAGCAATTAGAGAAAGAAGAACAAAAAAAATCCCCAAAGTTAGCAGAAGGAAAGAAATCATAAAGATCAGATCAGAAATAAATGAAAAAGAAATGAAGGAAACGATAGCAAAGATCAATAAAAGTAAAAGCTGGTTCTTTAAGAAGATAAACAAAATTGAAAAACCATTAGCCAGACTCATCAAGAAACAAAGGGAGAAGACTCAAATCAATAGAATTAGAAATGAAAACGGAGAAGTAACAACTGACACGGCAGAAATACAAAAGATCATGAGAGATTACTACAAGCCACTCTATGCCAATAAAATGGACAACCTGGAAGAAATGGACAAATTCTTAGCAAAGCAGAACCTTCTGAGACTGAACCAGGAAGAAATAGAAAATATGAAGAGACCAATCATGAGCACTGAAATTGAAACTGTGATTAAAAATCTTCCAACAAACGAAAGTCTAGGACCTAATGGATTCACAGGCATATTCTATCAAACATTTAGAGAAAAGCTAACACCTATCTTTCTCAAACTCTTCCAAAATATAGCAGAGGGAGGAACACTCCCAAACTCATTCTACGAGGCCACCATCACCCTGATACCAAAACCAGACAAAGATGTCACAAAGAAAGAAAACCTCAGGCCAATATCACTGATGAATATAGATGCAAAAATCCTCAACAAAATACTAGCAAACAGAATCCAACAGCACATTAAAAGGATCATACACCATGATCAAGTGGGGTTTATCCCAGGAATGCAAGGACTCTTCAATATACGCAAATCAATGTGATACACCATATTAACAAATTGAAGGAGAAAAACCATACGATCATCTCAATCGATGCCGAGAAAGCTTTCGACAAAATTCAACACCGATTTATGATAAAAACCCTCAAGAAAGTAGGCATAGAGGGAATTTTCCTCAACATAATAAAGGCCATATATGAGAAACCCACAGCCAACATCATCCTCAATTGTGAAAAACTGAAACCATTTCCACTAAGATCAGGAACAAGACAAGGTTGCCCACTCTCACCACTATTATTCAACATAGTTTTGGAAGTTTTAGCCACAGCAATCAGAGAAGAAGAAGAAATAAAAGGAATCCAAATTGGAAAAGAAGAAGTAAAGTTGTCACTGTTTGCAGATGACATGATACTATACATAGAGAATCCTAAAGATGCTACCAGAAAACTACTAGAACTAATCAATGAATTTGGTAAAGTAGCAGCATACAAAATTAATGAACAGAAATCTCTGGCATTCCTATACACTAATGATGAAAAATCTGAAAGTGAAATTAAAAAAACACTCCCGTTTACCACTGCAACAAAAAGAATAAAATATCTAGGAATAAACCTACCTGAGGAGACAAAAGATCTTTATGCAGAAAATTATAAGACACTGATGAAAGAAATTAAAGATAATAGAAATATATGGAGAGATATACCATGTTCTTGGATTGGAAGAATCAACAATGTGAAAATGACTAGAGTACCCAAAGCAATGTACACAGATTTAATGCAATCCCTATCAAAGTACCAATGGCATTTTTCACAGAACTAGAACAAAAAATTTCACAATTTGTATGGAAACACAAAATACCCTGAATAGTGAAAGCAATCTTGAGAACGAAAAATGGAGCCGGAGGAATCATGCTCCCTGACTTCAGACTGTACTACAAAGCTACAGTAATCAAGACAGTATGGTACTGGCACAAAAACAGAAATACAGATCAATGGAACAGGATAGAAATCCCAGAGATAAACCCACACATATATGGTCACCTTATCTTTGATAAAGGAGGCAAGAATATACAGTGGAGAAAAGACAGCCTCTTCAATAAGTGGTGCTGGGAAAAATGGACAGGTACATGTAAAAGTATGAAATTAGAACACTCACTAACCCCATACACAAAAATAACCTCAAAATGGATTAAAGACCTAAATGTAAGGCCAGACACTATCAAACTCTTAGAGGAAAACATAGGCAGAACACTCTATGACATAAATCACAGCAAGATCCTTTTTGACCCACCTCCTAGAGCAATGGAAATAAAAACAAAAATAAACAAATGGGACCTAATGAAACTTCAAAGTTTTGCACAGCAAAGGAAACCATAAACAAGACCAAAAGAGAACCCTCAGAATGGGAGAAAATATTTGCAAATGAAGAAACTGACAAAGGATTAATGTCCAAAATTTACAAGCAGCTCATGCAGCTCAATAACAATAAAACAAACAACCCAATCCAAAAATGGGCAGAAGACCTAAATAGACATTTCTCCAAAGAAGATATACAGACTGCCAACAAACACATGAAAGAATGCTCAACATCATTAGTCATTAGAGAAATGCAAATCAAAACTACAATGAGATATCATCTCACACCAGTCAGAATGGCCATCATCAAAAAATCTAGAAACAGTAAATGCTGGAGAGGGTGTGGAGAAAAGGGAACCCTCTTGCACTGTTAGTGGGAATGTGAATTGATACAACCACTATAGAGAACAGTATGGAGGTTCCTTAAAAAACTAAAAACAGAACTACCATACAACCCAGCAATCCCACTACTGGGCATATACCCTGTGAAAAACATAATTCAAAAAGAGTCATGTACCAAAATGTTCACTGCAGCTCTATTTACAATAGCCAGGACATGGAAGCAACCTAAGTGTCCATCAACAGATGAATGGATAAAGAAGATGTGACCCATATATACAATGCAATATTACTCAGCCATAAAAAGAAACAAAATTCAGTTATTTGTAGTGAGGTGGATGGACCTAGAATCTGTCATACAGAGTGAAGAAAGTCAGAAAGAGAAAAACAAATACCGTACCTTAACACGTATATATGGAATCTAAAAAAAAAAAAAGAAAAACGAAAAAAAAGAAAGGTCATGAAGAACTTAGGGGCAAGACAGGAATAAAGACAGAGACCTATTAGAGAACGGACTTGAGGATATGAGGAGGGGGAAGGGTAAGCTGTGACAGGGTGAGAGAGTGGCATGGACATATATACACTACCAAACGTAAAATAGATAGCTAGTGGGAAGCAGCCACATAGCAGAGGGAGATCAGCTTGGTGCTTTGTGACCACCTAGAGGGGTGGGATAGGGAGAGTGGGAGGGAGGGAGATGCAAGAGGGAAGAGATATGGGAATATATGTATATGTATAACTGATTCACTTTGTTATAAAGCAGAAATTAACACACCATTTTACAGCAATTATACTCCAATAAAGATGTTAAAAAAATAGAAATAAACGAAAGAAGTGTGCCCTATTTTTTCCTTTTCATGATCGTCTCCTTTGAACACATAGAAGGGATATTGTTCAAAAGGCAAGTTATGTTGCTCGTCACATGAAAACTTAGCTAAACAAATGTGTAGGTTGCCAGAACTCTCTGTTTCTGTCTCTGTATATCTTTTCTCTCTCTCATTTTCTCAAGTTGAATAGAGGAAAGGGAGCCTTTCCTGGGCAGAGGATCTTTGAAAGAGTTTTTTTAATACGTGCAAAATAAAAATCAATCGATCGAATGATAAGAAAACATTTTGTCACAATTTAATTGCCAGCCCTACTTCCTTCTTAGTGGTACCTACAATGATGTTATGTAATGGACAGCAGCTTGTATTTAATCAAATCAGACGTGATGTGCTGAAGTCAGCTCCTCCCGGCTTGTGAAGTAGAGTGTGAGCATCTCTTCCCCACTCCATGCCCAGTCATGTCAAGTTGGTAGCTTGAAGTTAGCCATGGTGGGAGTTTTAACACAACATTAATCAGCAAACATTAAAAATCAGTGCCCCCTCCCTGAGAGCTGATTGTTAAATTGTTACCAGAACACCACTGATTTTATCTCTGAGTGACAAATTTTACTCTGGAAAAAACATTGTCTGTATGTGATTGGCCATATAATATACAAACTTGTAAAATTAAAACGTTTCAGAAATTTACACAAATCATTATTTATTGGCATGAACCCACCTGTCAGAAAATACTAACACAGATTTTTTTAACCTTATTTGAGTTGATACTAAAATCATAGAAAAAACTTTAATTAATTTTTCTCTCCTTGTTGAACATTAAGCTTAAAGATTTTTAAAGAATGTTTTTAAGTCTTAGACTTCCTTAAAACATTTTCCAGATTTAGGTGGTAGTTAAAAGACTTTTTTTTTTTTGCGGTTCGCGGGCCTCTCACTGTTGTGGCCTCTCCCATTGCAGAGCACAGGCTCCGGATGTGCAGGCTCAGCGGCCATGGCCCATGGGCCCAGCCGCTCCGCGACACGTGGGATCCTCCCGGACCGGGGCACGAACCCGTGTCCACTGCATCGGCAGGAGGACTCTCAACCACTGCGCCAGCAGGGAAGCCCTGAAAGACTTTTTTTTAAAGGAAACTTTGTAAAGTTGAAAGACTTTTTACAAAGAGCAGCAAGTTTTTTTAGCTAATATTTTCTCTTTGACTATTATTACACCATGACCTTAGAAAGACCAGTTTCTTTTTCTTTTGAGCTCTAGCAATGAAGAAAATTCTCTGTTTATGGTATAAAAGAAACAACGTCCTCTAGAGAACAGTAGGTGAGGGACTATAATTTTTTGTAGAATCCAGTACAGATGAATTATTAAGATGGAAGCTTTTATTATGGTATTTATGCCTCTAACTGAAAGAGCAAGTAGAAATTAAATAATAAAAAAGTTATATACCTAAATCACTCCCTAACTCTGCACAGTGATTTAAAATTTTTGTCTAGGTTAAATGGATATCCTTGGAAAAGTTATCACTCATTTCCTCTTCATGTCTTCAGGTTTTTACTGTTCATCTATTTTAATTACTCAGTGATTTAATCTGATATATCACCAGTGCTTAGGATAATGTCTCATGCATAATGGGAGTTCCAAATATATTGGTTAAGAGTATGCATATATATATGTGTGTGTCTATCTATCTAACTGGCTAGCTAGCTGATCTACCTTAATAAATTGCTGACAGTATTCAGATACATGATAGGAAGAGAGTTCCTAGAAATTAAAGGCCTTTAATCAGGACTAAATTAACCTCTGTCCCTGCTCAAGTTCAACTTTAATTTGCTTTCTTTCACTACGGGTCATTTCCAATCCTATTTCTTGAATCCTTTCCTTCTCCCTTTGGCTGTTTTATTCACTAGCTTCTTAAATTATATTTGTATTAATGCTGCCCTTTTTCAAAGGAATTGCCGAATCATACAGGCATGTGAAATATTGACCTCAGTTCCTAGCCTTCCTACATATTAAAATGTACTACTGCATTACAGGTCACAAAAATGATCGGTGAGTAGAAGCTGTTATGCTGTTACATTTCTATGCGTCAAGAGATAAATACAGCACATAGTGCCAGAAAGCAGGAAAATATAATCAAGAATTTCATCCACTGCCATTACCATTCAAGTGGGAAACCATTTCTGAAATGTCTAAAATGCTACACTGGCTCTATCATTGATAAATAAATAATAAATGAACACTTTCTCCAAATCATTTACAAATCAACATTTTATAAAGTATAAATAGTACTTCCATAATTTACACATGGATATTTATTAAAATAACTAACAAATATTAACTTTCTAAATTTTAAGGGTGTATTTCTTTAGCCTATTGATTTAAATGATACTTGTAGAAAGGTTTTATTCTGTTTTAGTTAGATTGTTAAGGTAAGATTATTCACTTTTTATATTTTAGATGATAAATAATGATTACTCATGTGGTATACATTAGGAAAAATTATCTTCAAATGAGTAAGATAAAACATTTAACTATGTTGAAACTACAATATAATTAAGAATATGAAAACCTTATGTTAAAATAATTTGTTTAGAAGAAAAATATTGAATGCTTAAAAAAAGAAATGATTTTAAATGTATAAAATATACCCATTGATAACATAAGTTTTTGTAAGCAGACTCTAGTCTCTGCAAAAACTCAAGACTCTAGTCTCTGCAAAAGAAAGTTATTATACAGAGACATTTATTAGTTTGAAAGGCAAGTAGAATGAGATTTAAATTTAATTAATTACATATTAACAAATGTATCAAACTCAAACCTCAAAGTTCATATAGCCTTCCAATATAAGATTATGGAAACAATAAACATAATGAAATATATAATGTCCATCTTACTTCTTTTTCTAGGGGTAAACTGAGCTTGGAGCTCCTTGACTAATTAGGAAATTCCATACCTGAGTGGTCACTAGAAAGTGGTTTTTTCATGTGAGAACTGAACCCATTTACTCTCTCCCTTTATTCTGTTTAAATTATATTGACCCAAGAGAGAAAGATGTAATTCGATTAGATTGTGACTATTTTTTAAAATATTCATTCTAAAATTATGTGCTTATTACCTGTGGAAAATATTAAGTGTTTACATCTGTTTTACAAAGTGTTTACTTTGGAGATTAAGCCTGAAGTTATTCTTCAGAGAATAGTCATCAAGAGGCTTTGGAGGATTGTTTTTTCTCTTAAATTTCTAACTCTTCACTCAGGAACTATTGGAAGACAGATTCTGAGACCATTTTTAAAACTCTGAGATAACTAGCAGAAATGCAAAGAAATAACCATCATTCAGCAATTGTTTTTGATCTGCTGTGATAAAAGTTCATGGTGTATATTTTGAACATTTCTGTTTTGGGGTGTGGGGAGTGTAAGTGCGGCTATTCATCTCTTGATTAAATGAATGTAAGAAAAAAATAGAAAAGTTAGCTTAACTCAATGATGTTTGTTTACTCAAAACTGCAATATAATATATTGATTTATATGCAAAGTCTTTCCCTCATAAACTAGGTGATATTGCTTATATTCAAAAATCATAAACTTCTAGGGAGCTTTAAAACTCTGATATTCTGCTAACCTGAATATACACTTTTCCCTCTTGACAGCCAGTTCTTCTGAGAGAGAAGGTCGCGTTTGCCCAATAAGGCTAATTTTCGTTTGTAAAAACCCATCTCAAAAAGTTCTTAAGATATAATTTTAAGCAGCAGCAAAAAAAATTCGCCAGTAATATTGAAGGACCCCTCTTTCTCTTTTAATCACCGAAATCAGCAGCCCTATTATAAAAAGGAATAGACCCTGGGGTGATTATATTTAGAATATTGGAAAAAAGAAAATGATTTCTTTTTATCTTGCCCAAAATATGAATTCTAAATATAAAAGTAATCAGAGAGGGGCAGCTGGTTCCAATATTCTGAACTAACTATAAAATTAGTACAAATAAATTTGTCTTAAGATTTGTGCTTTACTTACACGCAAATGAGAGGAGGACTTTTGCATTGAATCTGACCTATCTGTCCCTAGAGAAAGCAATCTTTCCATTTCTCAACAGCCTCCATATAACCCTGTCACTAAACATTGGTTTCAGGTTTCCAAATTTAATAATTTCTATTTTAATTATTTCAGAAATGCATGAACTCTATAAAGCTTAAACAATGGTCAAATATGACAAGATATTGAGTCAAATCAAGTCCAATTAATTAGATCTAGAATACAATACACATAACAACCAAAAAAGATTCTTATTGTCTAGCTGATGATCGCTAGTTTAGGTCAATTTAGGAAAGAAAAAAAAGTGCACCACAAAAATCAGTTAATATGGTGAATATCAAACAAAATATTATAAGGTAGTCAGAATAGGTAAAGAGCATGCACTTAGAAATCAAGAAAATCAAGTTTTAAATTCAAACCATTTCTCCTACTTACGAGGTGATTTTTGAAATGTTTCTTATTTTTTCAAAAGCTCACTTTCTTCATCTGTGAAATAGGATAATGTTGAATGTTTAATTTGCTAAAACTTACAGAAATGGCTTGGCTTATAAGAGTTACTCAGAAAAATAATTCTTATTATAAATTTAAGATGAACTGTTTCAAATAAAGTACCATAGTTACAACTTTACAAAGATTTTATCATCAATTTAAGCTAGCAAATAATTCACATTCTTATTTGAGGGATACAAATAATAGCTACCTTTTATACGTTTAAATCTTTCCTTGGAATTGCAGAATATATATGCATACAGGTGTGTGTGCAAACATATACACACACACACATGCATACTTCTTTCATAATGTAATTGTTCGTACAGTAACTTCAAGCAAAGACACATAACGACTTTATAGTAATTTTATAATGCTGTTTTGATAATTCAGAAATTATGCCTAATGAGAATATGTGTTTAGATTCAAATCTAAAACATATCTGCTTCTCAATCAAATCACAAAATGACATTCTTGATATTCATTTTTCCTATATTTTCTTTGACTTTTAAAAATTTCTTTAGGGGAAAATGTCAGCATTTTTCATCATTACTTCCACATCACAATCTGAAAGATCTTATTGCTCCATTTACATTTTAACAAACCAATTTTAAAAAAAGGATGTATGCCTTTATAATAGATATTACTGCTTTTTCCACTTGTTTTTGGTGACTTTGCTGCTTACTTTTACTGCACATATGTTTAGATCTGGCTCACAGATGTATTTTGGTCAAAACAATTGATGTGTGTCTCTGCATTTATGTTTATATGTATAAATGTACAAATAAACAAATAAATAAATATTTGTAAACTGCTCTTAGGGTAGACAGTCTCCAGTTCACCACAGACCCTGCCACTCTCTATTGCCTTATTCTGAACTGCTTCATGTTTTATCATCCAAGAAGACAGATGAGTTTTGACTGCATCTTTAGTGATCTCCAGAGTGATAGGGCCTTTTAATAAATCACTGCCATTGCCTAGTCGAGACACACTGCTTTTAGCATTCTCAACAACTTTCCTGCTAGTTTTCACTGCTGAACTTATGGCTAAAATTTATGGCATTTATTTTTAAAACAATTCGGATTAAATTCATGGGCTAATAGAGATCTTGGGTTCTATGCAACAGATGGCTAAGTCTATGTAAAATATTCAGAAGGCTTTTATTGTTATATTACGTTTGTCAGACAGATAGCAAAACAGTTAACTGTTCCTATTAATGCACTTTCAGAAGAGAAACTATGACATGTCCACATTTTTATGTGTATCTCATATAAAATGAAGAACCGAATCCATTCATTTTTGCACTAACAATTTTACATGAATTTACCCTTTGTGAAAATGTGCCATTGTATTGTTTCCCTGCAAGGGTACATTCAATCAGTTCTAGTTATTTTTAAAATGACAGGCAGATAGCATTAGTTATTGCCCAGCCAAGTGTGGTCTTGTACTCAGTCCCTTTCCAAGAATAACTCTTCTAAGGGTCAGCAGATTTTTAAATATTTATTTTTAAATTTGGGTTTCTCTTAAATAGTAATTACAATACATTATGTGATATCCTCTGAGTTCTAAGTGTGTAAGGAAAGAAAAGAATATATATATGCAAATATAAAATACAGGCATATATGTACATGTACATATTTTGTATATATGTATAGAATTAATGCATGTATAAATATGTATGAGTATATATACATATAGATGTGTGTATATCTATATCATTAGATTGGATGTAGGTATTATATCTAATGACTTGTAGAAGCATTGTCATTTGTCTGAAAAGTCTAGGAGGGTAGGTTGGAGGGGTTGGCATTAGATCTGCCAAGAGATTGCGGGAATTGAAACAGATGCTGACAGTACCATTTCAAACAAGAGGACACAGGAATGAAGTCTAATTTTTAGGAAGTCTGCCCAATGTAAAAGAAAATATTAACTATGTAAGTCTAATGGAAAAACAGGGATTTTACATAGCATCAAGAATCTAGGTTGTGTTATCAGTTATTGCCTTCCAGGTAAACAGGCCCAAGAAGAAATTTGTACAAGGGTAACAAGACTAAAGCTTAGGCTTTGATATAACATCTTAGTCCCTAGAGAGAGTGTTCGGCAACAAGGCAGGTTTTAGTCCTTGTCAGAGGTGAGGTAGAGAATGGGAAGCAAGTTGGTGGTTATTGAGAGCTTAGTACCATGTAAGTTGTGTTGGATGAAGATAATAAGACCACATTTCAAACACGGATTGAGAGAAAGCCCCAGCAAATGAGAGATGAGATCCTCAGGTCTGGAGAGCCAAGAGGAGGAGCATTGTGCTTAAAAAACACACAGAAGCTGCCCCTGGCCAGCCAAGGAAGGAAGGTGAGGAAATGTCAAGCCCTCGACATGAGCTATTTATGTACTGGAGCCCCTTCTTGACTTAGTCAGAAATAGTTCAGAAACTGAGTCCAAATTGACCTGCAAGTAGAGTATCCAATGGAGCCTAGCTCTGGGAGAGTTGGATACAGTAATATAATACTTGCAGCTAATATTTAGTATCTAAAACAATAAAGTTTATACTAGGAATACTAGGGCTGTGCTACAGCCTGGTTTTAGATGGGCCCATAGATTTTCATTGCTAAGCTGCCCTGCTTGACTCAAGGACTTCCATATTCAATAAGCACACGTCACATATAGGCTCTATGGCTTAAAATATTTTTATACTATATGTAGTCACCAGCAAAGTGGACCACCTTTCAATCTTTTCCTTCAATATTAGCCTTTGAGAGAAATAAAAGAATTACTAGTTCTTTTGGTTTAGCTTATTCACTAAATTTGTAACTAGACAATTTTTTTTTAAGTTTTATTATTGCTCATTGGAATTGTACAGTGTCTCATTTATAAAATAGGTTAAATGAAAATTGTGGACTGATTTGCAGAATCAAGCTGCCACATACAAGAATGGTTCCTTTGGGAGGAATTCATACCAGATTCCAAACAAATAATTCAAACCTAAATATTAAAAAAAATCAACTTATTTGCAGCTTCAAAGTTGCTTACATTTGGTTGTTTTGAAATGCAGCACACCTGCATGACTCAAATTACTAATACCATACTTATGATTTTGTCTGATGTTTACAGCTGAGTTTACAAATACTATCTGTTCTGTGGAAAGCATTTATAACTCTGGTATTGGTAAAGTGAAATACTATCACCTTAGATGCTTCTGTTGCTCAATCATGCTTTAGTTGACTTCACACATTGCATTTCAGAAAACAAGGTTTGACCTGTAAAATATCAGAATTTCCATAATAACTAAGAATCATAACATACCTTGAAGAAGAATGTATTTGAAAAATAACTTGCCAGTCAATTGAAAGTTTTACACGTCAATGGAAAAGGCGAGAGGAAAGAAGTAAATAGCATTAAATTCAAAACAAAAGACATATTGGAAAAATACGTATTTGACTAAAAGTTTAAAGAAGGGCTGTAATGGAAAAGGAGACTAATAGTTTTCAGTAGAATATAGTAGAGAGAAGACTGCTAAGAAGTCTGAATACTGTTTAAAAATCTAAGCAAGTAGAAGCAAGTAGAGAGAATTCCAGTGAGGGTGAAATGAATATGAATGTGGGAGCAAGTTACAAACTAATAGGCTAGAAGCAAGAACGTGCATGCTGCTTCCCTAATAGAGAAGGAGCAGAGATAAGATATGACACTGATTGAGGAAATCCACTCTTCAGATATCTGCAGGAGTTCCATTTTTTTGAAAGCAGATAATATGAAAAATTTTTGGCTTGTCAATTTTATCTCTCACAAGCAATGAGAAAATACATATGTACTGTCAGTGTTTAGATTGGAGAAGAGAAGTTTCAGAGGTCCCGTGATGGCTGTCTTTAAATAAAGGAAGATATGTCAGGTGAGAAAGGGATTATTTAGCCTACTATGCAATTCCAGAGGCTATAACTAGGACCAATACACAGAAATTCAAGGGGAGTTAAATTTAATTCAAAAACTGCATGAGTTTTAATTAATTTATTCATTATTAATGAGTAGTATAAGCTCATGGAATAGGGTTTTCAGTGAGGAAGTCATGGGTCTTTTTGTGATCTGCAAGTTCAAATAGGTCATCTCTGAGCCTATAGGACATTAACTTTTATTAGAATGGAAGAAAACACTGATAACTTATTTGAGAAGAGTGAGGGTCACAGAGGAGTTGACAGGAGTCAGGAGAAAACCAATATAAGTTGGTACTTGAGAAGATTATGTAGAACTCTCAGTGAGAGAAAAAAGAAGATAATTGTCAATATTGGTTGCTTGAACTCAATAAAGGAAGTGGAGCGAACACCTGGAACTTTAGCTAATGAGGTACTGTTAACTTAAAGAAGGCCCTTTCAATACAACACTGAGAAGAGGGGTAGCATACAGTGATGTTTCTCTGCCCGTTTCCAACCTTTATTGGGGTGGTAGGACCCACCTATGTAAGAATGAGAATTTGAAATGGCAAAGATTAAATGATCTGACTTTAAGCACAAATAAATCAATCTCAGTGAGACTTTGGCAAGGCATTTTCTGGAAATCCTATTCAAGTGATTGTAACTTATCCTTAACAGATATGCCCTCTAGAGATATGCCAACTCCATTCCTTAAAGCCAGTTAATGAGAGCTATAAGAATACTTTGCAATAACCTATTATTCAAAGTTAGTAACTATAGCAACTCTATAGTTTTGTTTTGCTTTTTTTCTCCTCTGGCAGAAACAGGATTGTGCATGATTCACTGGTCATTTTTATTTTTTGGCTTCGATGTTACTTGAAAGAAATGTTTTACTATTTTGTTCTTTAATCTGATAAAGGTTATCCACATAAAATACAGTAAACACATATTTTATAGTGAAATGCTGAAAGTATTCCCTTTAAAGTTTTTTGAACAAGAAATGTTACTGTTATTACAACTTTTTTACAATTTGGGGTGTTCAATGCAGAGAGACAAAGAAAAAAATTATATGCAGTTTGGAAACAAAAAGTCAACAAACAAAAACCTGCCAACAGTTGCAAATCATATCCCTGTGAATGAAGGCAATTTGATAGAACATAAGTAATAAATTACTTGTTAACTTATTAATAATTTATCAAATTATTAAGACTGCTGAATTTAAGTATAACAGTTAAAAAATGAAAGTATTGTATATACATTTACATGAATGTTTAAAATATTAAAAAAATAAACCCCATTTTAAATTATAAAAATGAAAGCTGTCTAGGAATTTATCATACAAATTCCTATGCAAAATTTCTTTGAAAAATTTTTTTAATCTGATTAAAAATTTTAAAAACTAAATAGGGATAATTCATAGCTTGAAATATTCAATAATCAAAAATATAAAATCTCTCAAAATTGATCTATAGATGAAATGCAATTCTAATCAAAATCCATTTGTGTGTGTGTGTGTGTGTGTTTACACTGATTATTTTAGCCTAAAGTTTATACATAGTGAAAAGAACCAAGAGTAACTAAGGTAATTTTAAAGAATACATTGGGAAGACTTGAATGAATTTTAAAGAATACATTGGGAAGACTTGAATGAATTTTTATGATAAAGCTCTAGTAACCAAGAGAGTGTGATATTGGTGCAGAAATACACAAACAAATGGAGCATAAATCAGACCTCAGAGATAGACACACAAACACACACACATACACATTTTAGATAAGTGGGTCAATGTGGAAAAAAGACTATTTATCCTCTTGTGCTGGAATGAGTGATTATCTCTATGTAATAAAGAAGAGGGTGATTAAATTTCTTCTTTATACCATACAGAAATAGAAACTCCATGTGGTTAAAAATCTAAATATGAAAGGAAAATGTATACAATTTTAAGAGACAATATAGGAGAACACTGTCACAACCTCACAAAAAGAAATTTTTTTTTAACTGGTAAACAAACAAGAAATCAAAAAGACAAAAATTGCTAAATTCAACTTCCTCACAGAATTTCTGTGTATCAAAATATACAATAAAAGCAATGTAAAGACATTCCACATTTGCAACACATATAAAGCATTTTCAGGGCATATAAAGAACTTCTATGAATCTATACATGAAAAAATAAAAAATCTAATAGTAATATGGTAAGCATTTTGTACAGGCACTTTGTATTAGAGACTGTCCAGTTGGGCCACAAGTATGTGAGGTATTATTCAGGGAAATGCAGACATAATTATTTTCTTATACATACTTATTTTTCAGAAAGAGAATGTGAATGATACATTTTCTGAATCAATACATGTTTGAAATTGCCCCATTTCTTCTAGAATTTAATTTTGTAGATAATTAGTCTTCAAGTATTTTTTCTTCATGGATAACCCAATTCTTTAACATGGATGATTATATAATAATTCTTCTTACACTTATAATTTAGAAATGTTACAAGGTGATGACTTATTTGCCAGATACTTAGTGAATTATTTTATGAAAAGATTTGTGTCTTATACTTGGACATTAAAAAAAATATATTCTTCTCTGATTATTTCTTCTTTTTTCTATTCTTTCCATATGGATTCCTATATATAATATTTCCCAAATTAGCCCTCCCCATCTCTTTCTTTTTTTTTCTTGTTAACTTCTATGTCTTTGCCTTATATTATTCCTTGGAGTTCGGAGAATTTCCTAGGATTCTCTTTTAGTTCAATAATTTGCTTTTCTGCCTTATTCAATGTATTATTCACTGCTTTTTAAAAAAAGAAAGCCTTGCAATCATGATTTGCATTTGCAAGAACTACCTTATTTTAATATTACTCCATTTTCATAAAAGCCTGCTTTAGATTTACCAATGCAACATGCTTTCTAATTTTCTGCAAAAGAATCCTCTTCTTGTAATGACTATTTTTACAAAGCATCATTTGCTCTCAATTCTCATTTTGTCCTATTCTTTTTGATGCTAAGTGTTTTTATTTCTGGATTTTTTCCCCTTTTCTTCTTACACTTTTATAGAGAGACTTACATGTATTAGCTCTAGTAGAGAGTTGGGACCTTAAACAATATTGTTATTACTGATCAATTCATTTAGTTTTAAGGACAAGTATAAGTATTTAGATACATTGTAAAATCTCTTTTTTAATGTTAAACATTAAATTTGCTGGAAAATGTTTGGCTTTTGGCAGAAAGAAATAGTTTTGGAGCAGAGAGTTTTTCCTTTTTAGAAACAATCTCTTTAAGTGTACATTGGCAGCCCAAAGACAGATAAAGTAGTGTTCCTCTCTCTAGGAGGCAACGTGGAATCTACGAATCTCCATGTTTTCCTCAGCTCCACCCAACAAGCTGTTTCTGTGAATCTATTCCCTGACTCCTACAAATTAGGTGTGACTTGGAGGCTCAGATAGGGTCAAATTTACTAGTATGCCCTGTTCTTCAGCCTTCTAAATGTCAGTCTCCATTTTAATAAATAAAATTCTTGTAATTGTAATTTTATCTGTGTGATTCGTTAAGCTTAGCAAGGTTAGAGGATACAAGATCAATAAATGAAAAGAACTGTACTTCTATATACTAGAAATGAATAAAATCAGAAGTTGAAATAAAAAATAATGCTTACTTCATCAATACATACAATAAAATTGGAACAATGCAGAGATGATTAGCATGGCCCCTGCACAAGGATGACATGTGAATTCCTGAAGCATCTTTATTTGTAAGGGCAAATACTCTGATTCCATTTATATGAGGTACCTAGAGGAGTCAAATCTATAGAGACAGAAGGTAAAACGGTGGTTTCTCGGGGCTGGAGGGAGGGAGAAGTTATTGTTTAATGGATACAGATTTTCAGTTTGGGAAGATAAAAAACATTCTATAGTTGGAGTGGTGATGGTTGCACCACAATGTGAATGTACTTTAATGACACTGACTTGCACACTTAAAAATGCTTAAAATGGTAAATTTTATGTTATGTATATTTTGTCACAATAAATGATATAAATAATACCCATGTACATTAGCATTAAGAAATATGAACTACTTGGGGATAAATAGCTAAACAACTTTGAAAAGAGAAATGTAAACTACTAATTTCAAGACTTACTGTAAACCTTCAGTAATTAAGACATTGTGTCCAGATAGCCAAATAGATCAAAGAAATAGAATAGAGTTCAGAAATAGATCATCACACATATGGCCAACTGATTTTCAACAAATGTGCATAGATAATTCAGTGAAGAAAGCATAGTCGTTTTAATTAGCAGTGTCGCAAAAACTTGGGTATTCATGTGCAAAAATATGAGCCATACCTCTCAAGATAAACAAGAATAACTCAAAATGGATCATAGATATAAATGTAAAAACTAAAAGTATGAAATTTGTAGAAGAAAACGTAAGATCTTTATGTCTTAGAATTAGGCCAGAGTTTCTCCACTTTCTCACTACTGAAATGTATAATTCTTTGTGGGGAGGGGGAGGGGAGCTCTCCAGTGCATCATAGGATATTTAGTACAATCCTTGGGCTCTACCCAGTAAATGCCAGTAGTGTCTCTCCTTACCCACCTCCTATTGTGACAATCAAGTTTCTCCAAACATTGCAAAATGTCCTGTGGGTAGAACATTGACCTTGGTTGAGAACCACTGGTTTAGACAAAGGTTTCTTAGCTATAACACCAAAAGCAGAATCAATGAAAAAAACAAATTGATGAATAGGACTTTATCATAATTAAGGATTTCTGTTCTTCCAAAGACACTTTTCAGAGAATAAGAAGACAAACTACAGACAGAGGAAATATATTCAAATGATATACCTGACAAAGGACTTTCATCCAGGATATATAAAGAATGCTTAAAACTCAATAAGATAACAAAAAGTACAATTAAAAAACAGCAGAAGATTTGAGCATATACTTTATGAAATAAGACATATAAATGGCAAGTGAGCACATGGAAAGATGCTGAATAGTACATCACTAGATACATGCAAATTAAGATCACAGTGATATACCACTATACACTTACTTACTGTAATGTCTAAAATTAAACAGACTGATGATACCAAGTATTTGCAAGGTTGTAGGACAATTAGAACTCTCACATTTTCCTCCTGTAAAATGTTACAATTATTTTGGAAAATAGTTTGGCAGTTTCTTAGAATATTAAATATACACCTACTGTTACCTATCTATTTCACTCTATTCATGAGACATGAAAGTAAATGTCCATATAAAACTTATACACAAAACAGCTTTTTAAAAATAACCTAAAACTGGAAAGTACCCAAATGATCATCAACATGTGAGTAAATATTTGTGGTATATCCACACAATGAAATATTATACAGTAATAAACAGGAAGGGACTATTGATACACACATAAACATGGATGAGTCTCTAAACAATTATGCTGAGTGAAAGAAGCCAAACACAAAAGATTATCTACCATATGATTCTATTTTTACAAAATTTGAGAAAATGCATATTAATCAATAGTATCAGAAAGAAGAATCACGAGCAGAAGGGCTGGGAGGAATATATTATAAAGGGTTTAAAAGGAAACTTTTGGGGTTAATGGATAGGTTAATTAAATTGATTGTGGCAATGATTTTCTGGGTGTATACATATGTACATTTTATTATGTCAATTATACCTCAATAAAGCTATGAAAAGATAAGGAAAAAGAGTTTGATTATTGAATAAGATATGTAAGTAAGGCTTAAATAAAGGCTAGCACTTTATCGAACATTTCCAATGAGCATTATTATATTAAATGTTTGAAATACCCTAAATCAAATAGCCTGTTTTACTTTGTTTAAACTATCATTTCTCAAATGCTTTGTATACTGGGATCATTTACCCAAAATTTTTCCTTTTCAAGTACCAGCATTTCACAGATCCTGCTTTAGGAAATACTGGTCTTGAACTGTAAGCAACACAACAATGTCTGTGTTTAGTATTAAAATGTAGGAGTGAATAATGGGAGGATTTTGAATCTGGTGAGAAAAATCTGGAGGTAAGTGGGTGTAATAACATACATTCCTATTTAAACTTCATTAATAAATCCTTGCCCTTTCCATGTAAGACCGAAGACTTTTCTAAGACTTCCTTGTTTACAATAAAACACCAAAATGTGTTTTTATTTATTGTGTTTACACTTGTGAAGTTTACATTGTATTGTGTTTCACTTGTTTTTTTATTTGTTGTTTTCCTCCTGTAAGGGCCATTAGTTGGAAGTGTGGTTAACATTGTGCCTTATGCTGGGTTTCCTAGACTCACACCCTGAGATGAAGAATCAGCTACATGTTATTTACTAAGAAAGTACTCCCAGAAGAAACCCACATGGGAGAGGGGAAAGTACAAAGTCCCAGTCTCAGCTTGATTCCTCAGAGAAACTCTGGGTTGTATATCAAGCTCCAGAATTTGTCCCAAGTTCAGTCAAGGGAGATGGAATTTCACAGTTCCATACCAGTCAGTCATCGGCAAAGGGCTATAGTGGAAGGACATAAATTTCCAGTTACCTTTTGCTCCCTGTGCTTGTGGGCAAAGCATCTTTGGCAGCCCAAGGACATTCCTACAAAGAAAGTTGAAGGTGTAGGCTGAAGAAAGCAAACTAACCAGAAGTTGAGTAGATAGGAATCCAGTCTGAGCACTGATACACGTGGTTTTTGCAAATTACATGGGGCCATTCAAGATTCAGTGGGGTAGAGGACCTTCAAGATGGTGGAGGAGTAAGATGTGGAGATCACTTTCCTCCCCACAAATACATAAAAAATACATCTACATGTGGAACAACTCCTACAGAACACCTACTGAATGCTGGAAGAAGACCTCAGACTTTCCAAAAGGAAAGAAATTCCCCACATATCTAGGCAGGGCAAAAGAAAAAAGGAAAAACAGAGACAAAAGAATAGGGATGGGACCTGCACCTCTGGGAGGGAGCTGTGAAGGAGGAAGAGTTTCCACACACTAGGAAGCCCCTTCCCTGGTGGGGATGGGGTTGGGCAGGGGGAAAGCTTCTGAGCCATGGAGGAGACTGCAGCAACAGGGATGCAGAGGGCAAAGCGGAGAGATTCCCACACAGAGGATAAGTGCCAATCAGCAATCACCAGCCTAAGAGGCTTGACAGATCACCCGAGGCGGTGGGTGGGGTCTGAGGGCTGAGGCTCGGGCTTCAGAGGTCAGACCCCAGGGAGAGGACTGGGGTTGGCTGTGTGAACACAGCCTGAAGGGGGCTAGTGCACCACAGCTAGCCTGGAGGGAGTCCAGGAAAAAGTCTGGAACTGCCTAAGAGGCAAGTGACCATTGTTTTGGGATGTATGAGGAGAGGGGGTTCAGAGCACCGCCTAAACGAGCTCCAGAGACGGGTGTGAGCTGCGGCTATCAGCTCGGACACCAGAGACAGGCATGAAACGCTAATGCTGCTACTGCAGCCACCAAGAAGCCTGTGTGCAAGCACAGGTCACTATCCACACCTCCCCTCCCAGGAGCCTGTGCAGCCCACAACTGCCAGGGTCCCGTGATCCAGTGAAAACTTCCCCAGGAGAACACACAGCACGACTCAGGCTGTTGCAACATTACGCTGGCCTCTGCCACTGCAGGTTCGCCCCGCATTCCATACCCCTTCCTTCCACTGCCCTGAGTGAGCCAGAGCCCCCTAAAAAGCTACTCCTTTAACCCCATTCTGCCTGAGCAAAGAACAGACGCCCTCAGGAGACCTAAACACAGAGGCTGGGCCAAATCCAAAGCTGAATCCCAGGAGCTGTGCGAGCAAAGAAGAGAAATGGAAATCTCTCCCAGCAGCCTCAGGAGCAGCGGATTAATTCTCCACAATCAACTTGATGTACCCTGCATCTGTAGAATACCTGAATAGACAATGCACCATCTTAAAGTTGAGGTGGTGGACTTTGGGAGCAACTGTAGACTTGGGGTATGCTGTATTGACTGACAAGTTTCTGATTTATATGTTTATCTTAGTTTAGTATTTAAAGCTTATTATCATTGGTAGATTTGTTTAATGATTTTGTTGCTCTCTACATTTAAAAAATATATACATATACATTTTTTTTTCCCCGTTTTCTCTTTCTCTCAGTGTGTATGTATATGCTTCTTTGCATGATTTTGTCTGTATAGCTTTGCTTTTACCACTTGTCCTAGGGTTCCATCTGTCTGGTTTCTTTTGTATAGTTTTTAGGGCTTGTTATCATTGATGGATTTGCTTATTGGTTTGGTTGCTCTCTTCCTTTTTTAAAATTATTTTTTATATTTTAATAATATTAATTTTTTAAATAATTTTATTCATTTTAATTTCTTTCTCTCTTCCTTCCTTTCTTTCTTTTCTTTCTCTCCTTCTTTCCTTCTTTCTTTCCTTTCTTTCTTTCTTTCTTTCTCCTTCTTATTCTGAGCCATGTGGCTGACAGGGTCTTGGTGCCCCCATCAGGTGTCAGGCCAGAGTGTCTGAGGTAGCAGAGCTGAGTTCAGCACATTGGTCCACCACAGACCTCCTGCCCCTCATTACATCAGTCAGCAAGAGATCTCCCAGAGATCTCCAACTCAATGCTAAGACTCAGCTCCACTCAATGACCAGCAAGCTCCAGTGCTGGACACCACAAGCCAAACAACTAGCAAGACAGGAACACAACACAACCCATTAGCAGAGAGGCTGCCTAAAATCATAACTTCACAGACACCCCAAAACACACCACCAGACGTGGTCCTGCCCACCAGAAAGACAAGATCCAGCCACATCAATCAGAACACAGGCACCTGTCCCCTCCAACAGGAAGCCTACATAAGCCACTGAAATAACCTTACCCGCTGGGGGCAGATACCAAAAACAATGGAAACTACGAAACCTACAGCCTGTGAAAAGGAGACCCCAAACACAGTAAGTTAAGTAAAATGAGAAGACATAGAAACACACAGCAGACGAAGGAGCAAGTTAAAAACCCATCAGATGAAACAAATGAAGAGGAAATAGGCAGTCTACCTGAAAAAGAATTCAGAGTAATGAGAATAAGATGATCCAAAATCTTGGAAATAGAATGGAGAAAATACAAGAAACGTTTAACAAGGAATTAGAAGAACTAACAAGCAAACAAACAATGATGAACAACACAGTAAATGAAATTAAAAATTCTCTATAAAGAATCAATAGCAGAATAACTGAGGCAGAAGAAAGGATACGTGACCTGGAAGATAAAACAGTGGAAATAACTACCACAGAGCAGAATAAAGAAAAAAGAATGAAAAGAATTGAGGACAGTCTCAGAGACCTCTGGGCCAACATTAAATGCACCAACATTCGAATTATAGGGGTCCCAGAAGACGAAGAGAAAAAGAAAGGGACTGAGAAAATATTTCAAGAGATTATAGTTGAAAACTTTGCAATTATGGGAAATGAAATAATCAATAAAGTCCAGGAAGCACAGAGAGTCTGGTACAGGATAAATCTAAGGAGAAACATGCCAAGACACATATTAATCAAACTATCAAAAATTAAATACAAAGAAAAAATATTAAAGGCAGCAAGGGAAAAGCAACTAATAACATACAATGGAATCCCCATAAAGTTAACAGCTGATCTTTCAGCAGAAACACTGCAAGCAAGAGGGTGTGGCAGACATATTTAAACTGATGAAAGGGAAAAACCTACAACCAAGATTACTCTACACAGGAAGGATCTCATTCAGATTTGATAGAGAAATTAAAACCTTTACAGAGAAGCAAAAGCTAAGAGAATTCAGCATCACCAAACCAGCTTTACAACAAATGCTAAAGGAACTTCTCTAGGCAGGAAACACAAGAGAAAGAAAAGACCTGCAAAAACAAACCCAAAAGAATTAAGAAAATGGTAATAGGAAAATACATATCAATAATTACCTTAAATGTAAATGGATTAAATGCTCCAACCAAAACATAGACTTGGCTGAATGAATACAAAAACAAGAGCTGTATATGTGCTGCCTACAAGAGACCCACTTCAGACCTAGGGAATCGTACAGATTGAATGTGGTGGGATGGAAAAAGATATTCCATGCAAATGGAAATCAAAAGAAAGCTGGAGTAACAATACTCGTATCAGACAGAATAGCCTTTAAAATAAAGACTATTACAGGAGATAAAGACGGACACTACATAATGATCAAGGGATCAATGCAAGAAGAAGATATAACAATTGTAAATATTTATGCACCCAATATAGGAGCACCTCAATACATAAGGCAAATGCTAACAGCCATAAAAGGGGAAATTGACAGTAACACAATCATAGTAGGGGACTTTAACACCTCACTTTCACCAATGGACAGATCATCCCGAATGAAAATAAATAAGGAAACACAAGCTTTAAATGACACATTAAACAAGATGGACTTTTTTATATTTATAGGACATTCCATCCAAAAACAACAGAGTACACGATCTTCTCAAGTGCTCATGGAACATTCTCCAGGATAGATCTTATCTTGGGTCACAAAACAAGCCTTGATAAATTTAAGAAAATTGAAGTCATCTCAAGTATTTTTTTCTGACCACAACACTACAGGACAAGATATCAATTACAGGAAAAAAACTGTAAAAAATGCAACCACATGGAGGCTAATCAATACACTATTAAACAACCAAGAGACCACTGAGGAAACCAAAGAGGAAATCAAAAAATGCCTAGAAACAAATGACAATGAAAACATGATGACCCAAAACCTATGGGATGCAGCAAAAGCAGTTGTAGGAGGGAAGTTTATAGCAATACAATCCTACTTCAAGAAACAAGAGAAATATCAAATAAACAACCTAACCTTACACCGAAAACAATTAGAGAAAGGAGAACAAAAAAAATGCAAAGATAGCAGAAGGAAAGAAATCATAAAGATCAGATCAGAAATAAATGAAAAAGAAATGAAGGAAACAATAGCCAAGATAAATAGAAATAAAAGCTTGTTCTTTGAGAAGATAAACAAAATTGATAAACCATTAGCCAGACTCATCAAGAAAAAAAGGGAAAAGACTCAGATCAACAGAATTAGAAATGAAAAAGGAAAAGTAACAACTGACACTGCAGAAATATAAAGGATCATAAGAGATTACTACAAACAGCTATATGCCAATAAAATGGACAACCTGGTACAAATGGAAAAATTCTTAGAAAACCATAACCTTCTGAGACTGAAACAGGAAGAAATAGAAAATATAAACAGATCAATCACAAGAACTGAAATTGAGACTGTGATTAAAAATCTTCCAACAAACCAAAGCCCAGGATCAGATGGCTTCACAGTGAATTCTATGAAACATTTAGAGAAGACCTAACACCTTTCCTTCTCAAACTCATTCAAAATATAGTAGAGAAAGGAACACTCACAAATTCATTCTATGAAGCCACCATCACCCTGATACCAAAACCAGACAAAGATGTCACAGAAAAAGAAAACTACAGGCCAATAACACTGATGAACATAGATGCAAAAATCCTCAACAAAACACTAGCAAACAGAATCCAAGAGAACATTAAAAGGATCATACACCGTGATCAAGTGGGGTTTATCCCAGGTATGCAATAAGTCTTCAATATACTCAAATCAATCAATGTGATAAACCATATTAACAAACTGAAGGAGAAAAACCATATGATCATCTCAATAGATACAGAAAAAGCTTTTGACAAAATTCAACACCCATTCCTAATAAAAACCCTCCAGAAAGTAGGCATACAGGGAACTTACCTCAACATAGTGAAGGCCATATATGACAAACCCACAGCCAACATCATTCTCAATTGTGAAAAACTGAAATCATTTCCACTAAGATCAGGAACAAGACAAGGTTGCCCACTCTCACCACTCTTATTCAACATAGTTTTGGAAGTTTTAGCCACAGCAGTCAGAGAAGAAAGAGAAATAAAAGGAATCCAAATCGGAAAAGAAGAAGTAAAGCTGTCACCGTTTGCAGATGACATGATACTATACATAGAGAATCCTGAAGATGCTACCAGAAAACTACTAGAGCTAATCAATGGATTTGGTAAAGTAGCAGGATACAAAATTAATGCACAGAAATCTCTTGCATTCCTATACACTAATGATGAAAAATATGAAAGAGAAATTAAGGAAATGCTCCCATTTACCACTGCAACAAAAAGGATAAAACACCTAGGAATATACCTACCTAAGGAGACAAAAGACCTGTATGCAGAAGCTATAAGACACTGAATAAAGAAATTAAAGATGATACAAACAGATGGAGAGATATACCATGTTCTTGGATTGGAAGAATCAACATTGTGAAAATGACTCTACTACCCAAAGCAATCTACAGATTCAATGCAATCCCTATCAAACTACCAATGGCATTTTTCACAGAACTAGAAAAAAAATTTCACAATTTGTATGGAAACACAAAAGACCCCGAATAGCCAAAGCAATATTGAGAAAGAAAAACAGAGCTGGAGGTATCAGGCTCCCAGACCTCAGACTATACTACAAAGCTACAGTAATCAAGACAGTATGGTACTGGCACAAAAACATAAATATAGATCAATGGAACAGGATAGAAAGCCCAGAGATAAACCCACGCACATATGGTCACCTTATCTTTGATAAAGGAGGCAAGAATATACAATGGAGAAAAGACAGCCTCTTCAATAAGTGGTTGTGTGAAAACTGGACAGCTACATGTAAAAGAATAAAATTAGAACATTTCCTAACACCATACACGAAAATAACCTCAAAATAGATTAAACACCTAAATGTCAGGCCAGACACTATCAAACTCTTAGAGGAAAACATAGGCAGAACACTGTATGACATAAATCACAGCAAGATCCTTTTTTTTGACCCACCTCCTAGAGAAATGGAAATAAAAACAAAAATAAACAAATGGGACCTAATGAAACTTAAAAGCTTTTGCACAACAAAGGAAACCATAAACAAGACGAAAAGACAACCCTCAGAATGGGAGAAAATATTTGCAAAAGAAGCAACTGACAAAGGATTCATCTCCAAAATTTACAAGCAGCTCAATATCAAAAAACAAACAACCCAATCCAAAAATGGGCAGAAGACCGAAATAGACATTTCTCCTATCATGATATACAGACTGCCAACAAAAAACATGAAAGGATGCTCAACTTCACTAATCATTAGAGAAATGTCAATCAAAACTGCAATAAGGTAGCACCTTATACCAGTCTGAATGGCAAGCATCAAAAAATCTACAAACAATAAATGCTGGAGAGGGTGTGGAGAAAAGGGAACCCTCTTGCACTGTTAGTGGGAATGTAAATTGATAGAGCCACTGTGGAGAACAGTATGGAGGTTCCTTAAAAAACTAAAAATAGAACTACCATACGACCCAGCAATCCCACTACTGCACATATACACTGAGAATACCCTAATTCAAAAAGAGGCATGTACCACAATATTCATTGCAGCACTATTTACAATAGCCAGGACATGGAAGCAACCTAAGTGCCCATTGACAGATGAATGGATAAAGAAGTGGCACATATATACAGTGGAATATTACTCAGCCATAAAAATGAAATTGAGTTATTTGTAGTGAGGTAGATGGACCTAGAGTCTGTCATGCAGAGTGAAGTAAGTCAGAAAAATAAAAACAAATATTGTATGCTATCACATATATATGGAATTGAAAAAAAAAGTTCTGAAGAACCTAGGGGCAGGACAGGAATAAAGACGCAGATGTAGAGAATGGACTTGAGGATAAGGGGAGGGGGAATGGTAAGCTGGGATGAAGTGAGAGAGTGGCATGGACATATACACTACCAAGTGTATATTAGATAGTATGGTACTTCACAAAAACATAAATATAGATCAATGGAACAGGATAGAAGTGGGAAGCAGCCACATAGCACAGGGAGATCAGCTCAGTGCTTTGTTACCACCTAGAGGGGTGGAATAGGCAAGGTGGGAGGGAGATGCAAGAGGGAGGGGATATGGGGATGTATGTATATATATATATGTATAGCTGATTCACTGTCTGATACAGCAGAAACTAACACACCATTACAAAGCAATTATACTCCAGTAAAAAAGTTAAAGTAAAAAAAAAGATTCAATGGGGTACCAGGAACATTTCATGTTAGAATTGCTTTAAAATTAAGTACAAAAAGCATTCATTGGGTGTTTTTTTGCCAAGCATACACCACCTATTTACAACTTACATCAAGGCTTTATGTTTTTCTATGTGTTCCTGATAGAAGAATTAAAGAAGAAAAGAAAGAAAAATTTTTAAAAAAGAGAAAAGAAAAGAAAATCTGTTTTTCTATTTAGAACAAGCAAATTCTAAGTGGAATTTTTATGTATATAAATGTTATATATAATGCCAAACCTTTGCAATTTATGCATATTTTCTTACTTGTTTATTATATGTAATGGTTGAGTTAACAAGTTGTTCATATTAGCATAACTTCACGTTCCTTTAAAGTAGAGTAGATCTGAACTTCCATTATTGAGAACTTTTTGCAATTGGTTGTTTTTGGAAGGCTTCCTATATGGAAGAGGATGAACCGAGGAATTTTTTTGAAAACGGTTAGATTCTTTAAAGCACTCTTTTTTCAGATTATGATCCCAGTGTCACCGACATCAAAATTGCTTGGGGAATTGTTGAAACCTCCATGAGTCCTAGCCTAGAATTCTTGATTCAAATTTCTGATGGAAAGATCCTGAATATGTCTTTTTCAGAAGATCCCCGGATGATCTCTGTACACACTTAAGAGTGAGAACCTCTGGTGTAAATGTTATATTCAGGTGTTACTGTTTTTTAGAAATGGGAGCTCCTGGGAAGAGATTTGCTGAAGGTGCAAGAGTTCAGAAGTAAAGCTCTGACCTATTACTTCCCATCTTGTGTTTTGTGGTAGCTGCCTAGATATTTTCCTATGTTTAGCCCTGCTTCTGTTCCAATCTGCCAAACCGCTCTTCTTAAGCCATAACTGTAAACATGCTTTAATATTTTCCCTAAATCCTGATCCCCATGCTTATGAAATCTAGGTCAAATGCCTTAACATGGCCCTCAGGACTTTCAAATATGGATCCCACATGTATTTTCAGTTTATCTTTCAATGCATTCCTTGGAATTCACCCAAGATTATCTGCTCACACCCACTCAGAGGATGAAGAAAATCAACACAATGTAAAAGTGAAAAGATAAGCTTCTGTAATAACATTGTTGATGATACTCCCTACCAATTTAGCAGTAGCTTGTGGTTACTGACAATACTTTGAATATAAAGATGTCTTCATAATCAAATCTCCTTTCCAGCAGAATACTGGGAGTCCTCCACTCTTCCTACCCCTGTGTCTTACCCTTATGTCCTCACCTTCAGCGATTAGGCAAAGGTGTTTTATTAGATGACCTCCTTCCACGTTCTGCCAAATTATGAAGGAATTATAGTTGGTTCAAAAGGCTCTCTAAACTAAGATATCAACCAAAAGTAAAAAGTGAGAGTTAGCAAGAAAATCATTGTGATATTTCACCATTGTGAAAATTTCCCACTAAAAGTCTACACTAGTACTAATTAAATGAGCAACCACTGATTGTTATGTGCATGGTTGAGACATTTGGCAATTGAGGCTTTTGCAGAGGAAGGTAGGCAGCACTGTACTGTCACTTTTATTTATTTTTGGTTATTGTGACAAATCTTTGAAACACTAAACTTTGAAGTAGTAAGTCCCCTACATATGAACCTTCAAGTAGAGAACTTTTAAAGAAGAGAACCTACATTCCATCAATTTCAGGCGTGAGTGAAATTGCAGCTTGTCCATCTCCTACTGTGACAATCCTTCATCTCTACCATCTCCCACCTCCTCTCCCTCCCCTTGTCAGTAACACTTCTTGCCTGTTCACTCGATACCAGCCCCGGTATGCCAGCTGTTGTACTGTACTACTCTACTTTTCAAGGTTCTGTACTGTAAGATGAAAAATGTTTTCTTTATTTTTTGTGTTTGTTTTTTATGCATTATTTATGTGAGAAGTACTATAAACCTCTTACAGTACAGTACTATAAAGCTGCTTGTGTTAGTTGGGTACCTAGGCTAACTCTGCCGGACTCATGAACAAATTGGTCTTAAGAATGCGCTCTCGGAATGGAACTCGTTTGTATGTAGGGGACTTACTGTATCTTGTTACCTCTACCAAAAAATTAGCCCCCAGGCTATATTTGAAGATGAGGTGGAAATAGCTTTATATCTATAAGGGTAAATCAGGCCACATTCCTCCTGATTTGTCAGGGGACTCATGATTAGAATCTGTGGACTGTGTTGAGCTGATAATGGTTTAACAGCAAAAAACTGAAGGAACCAGCAGATTGCCTAAGAAATAGAAAACAAGTCTTTCTTCCTCTTTTTTTTTTTTTTTCTCATCCTTTGCCAGGGTGCTGAAGCCAAACACTAAATGAAAACACATTCACTATCTGTTGAATGTGTTTTAAATTAACTATTTTAGATTAGATTTGCAATCAATTCACTTCTAAGGATTTCAAAGTTAATGTGCTTTCAAAGCAATTGGGATTGTCCCTGATAGAGTAAATTTGCTATCAATGTGAAACCCTGAGAAAGTTGATGTAATAATGTAAATCCTGAGACTTTTCATTAACTACTGCCAGAATCATCATCATTGGCTGTTTTGGGATTAGTCCAGGGAAAGGCAAAGATTAAAGAAATTTAGTTTTTGTTTTAACTTTAGTTCCCTAATATGGTAAGATTCTTCTGAGCAGGAAGGTCCATAAAACAGCTTGATGCTATGTGTCCAAATGTAAGATGTAATAGAAAGGTAATAAAAAATGTCTAAGTTTTCTAATCCTTCTTTCATCTCTTTAGTCACTTCAAATATACATATTGTGCAATCTTTTTAGAATGTCCTATATGAAATTGCTGGGAATCTAAACCTATACACTCTTATGTATGTTGCCTCTCACTTTGGATATTTTTCTTGTGTGATTTTAACTTTTTCCTTTTCGGTTAATTTTTAGCTTCATTAGATTTTTTTTTTTTTTTTTTTAGTTACAGAGTGATTTTTTTTTTTTAATTCTTGTCATAATCCAGGGTTTTCACTGACCTGGAATCTGTTTAAAATGTAAGTTACCATTTCAGGATTTTAGTTCCATGCCCTTGTGTAAATTTGGAACTTATTCCTGGGTCTGGCGTAAGTTCAGTTTTGTTAACTTTCTTTTTCCCACATGGAGTCTGGGGCAGAGACAAGTTCCTAGGGAGAGTGAATAGAATTATTATTCTTTTTTTGTTATTTTAGGGATGGAATCTCTTTCTTGGATCTCAGCTTTAAACTTCTCTTATCGTGCTCAGATCAAAATTTACATATTCCCTTCCCAAATGGGAATCTCAGATTCTTAAAGAGTCTTTCAGCCTATATCTAGGTCTAATATGATCTTTACAAAACATGATGATCATCTTACTACACAGGTTTAAACCTGTGTTTAAACAGTTTTAACAAGCTTCCTGTTACTCCTCAGATAAAGCTAAACATTCTCAAGTTTGTTTATGAGTTCTTGCTACGTCTTGCTACTAATACTTCTCCCTTCTTCCCGATCCTTTAACTTCACCTTCACCTTCATGCTCTATATTCCCCCATACTGCCTTCTTTTAGTTTCTTGTATATGTCATGCTCTCTCTTGCTTCTTGGTCTTTAAATAGCTGTTACTACTTCATAGATCATTCCTTTTTCCTTCCGTTCTTAGATTGCTCTTGACTCCTTCTCAATCTTTAGCTTTCCTTCCTCCTTTCTTCCTTTCTTCCTTCCTTTCTTCCTTTCCTTCCTTTCTCTTTCTTTCTTTTTTTTTTTTTTTTTTGCGGTATGCGGGCCTCTCACTGTTGTGGCCTCTCCCATTGCGGAGCACAGGCTCTGGACACGCAGGCCCAGCAGCCATGGCTCACGGGCCCAGCCGCTCCGCGGCATGCGGGATCCTCCCGGACTGGGGCACGAGCCCGCATCCCCTGCATTGGCAGGCGGACCCCCAACCACTGCGCCACCAGGGAAGCCCTCTTCCTTTCTCTTTCTTTCTCTCTCCTCTTTCTTTCTTTCTTTTTCTTTCTCTTTCTTTCTTTCCCTTCCTTCCTTCCTTCCTTCCTTCCTTTTCTTTCTTTCCCTTCCTCCCTTCCTCCCTTCCTCTCTTTCTTTCTTTCTTTCCTCTTTCTTTCTTTCTTCCTTTCTTTCTTTTTTCTTTCTTTCTTTCTCTTTCTTTCCCTTTCTTTCTTTCTTTCTTTCTTTCTTTCTTTCTGTCTTTCTTTCTTTCTTTCTTTCTTTCTTTCTTTCTTTCTTTCTTTCTTTCTTTCTTTCTGTCTTTTCTTTCTTTCCTCCCTAACTATACCAGTTCCTGCAGCATGGAGTTTTTACAATCCATGTGCTTCTTTGCCTTAAAACTTATTTATCATTGCAATATCCTATTTAATTGTTTGTCTTTCTTGCTAACCTATAAACTCCACAAGGGCAGTAAAAATATCTACCATGTTTACTACTGTATACTCAATGCCTAGCAAACTTTATGTTCTTAGTAAATTTTCAATTACTATTTGTTTTATGAAAGAAATAAAATGTATACATTAAATAACTTCATAACTTTAATTTAAAAATTTTTGGCTTTGGTTGTCACATCAAAATAACTTGAATCTAATTAACTCTGAATTAACTAAAACTCCACTCGAATTTTATATAAACAGTTGCTTGTCTTATGCTATATATGAAACATGTTACAGAACTTGCATGGCTAGTTCCTGTATATGTAGGAATACATTATCTATAGCTTTCTGGTGTTAATTCAATTCTCAGCACTTTGAATAAAATGATTGGTTCTTGTGGTTAGAATTTGATGTCATATAGATTCTCAAGAATCCTTTAAACTGTATAATCTACCTTGTTCTTTGGTCCAATTTTGGACCAGTCTGAATCATAGCAATACAGAAATTGAAACCATGTTAATATTTCACTGTACCAAGTTTAATCTTTAACAATAATCTATGAATATGGGCAAGAGAAGTGGGCCCCCTTACTGGGAAAAAGTAAATAAATTCTCCCTGAAGAGAGTTAAAGCCATCCTAGGTAGATGTGAGGAGGAAGATATTGCATACATGATCCCCAGCTTGTACCTGCATATCCCTGCAGAAGAAATTCTGAAATGAAATAACAGAGGCAGTCTTCAAGCTGCCTTACCAGTGGGGATCTGTAGATGAGCTGTCAAGAACACTTGACCTGACGTTTTAGGAAGAAAGAGAGCAAATAAACACTGGTGTACAGCTGCATACATTTATTAGTGGGGTGAGGTAATGATACTCTTTCTTTTATTTAATTATTCTACTATATATATATTAAGATATTAAAAATATATACTGTAATTATAAATACAAAATGCATATATTTTTTATCTAGGTTCTCAATAACAGACTGGGATTCTCTCATATGAAAAGTTTCTTTATATTTTTCAGAACCCTGCTGCCTACATCCATACGGAAAGAAGTCATAACCTAGTGAATTCATTCTATGTATGTCCTGTACATGAACTTTCAACATTTTTATTGAAAAAAAAAAAAACTGGCTGAATTTTGTCCTAAAAGAATTGGGAATCGAAATAGCAGCAAGTTTGTAAATTTTCTGCTCCTCAAACCTGTTCAGAGTAAATATATTACTGACTTTAGGATTTTAAATTCCACTCAGCTATAACCTTGTTCTATAAAACGAGAAATAGCAATTTGATTGCCATTTTGTAGTGTTCGTTTGTCTCTATATGTTCTTAGCAAGCTGTATTTAAAACATCTATTTTTTTAACGGACCAACATCCAGTGCTTGAATTCTGACAAAATTCAGAGTAACATTAAGCAGAAAGCTAGACCTCTGAATACGGTGATACATCCAGTTAGGAAACTGATACACCATTCTTCTAATATCCCTAAAACACTTCTCAGGATGGCAAAGGTAAATTTATGGAAATTCTCTGACCACAAAATCCAGGCTGATATCTTATGGGATGTGTGTTGATTTGTTTTTACATAGAATAGTATGCATTTTATGTTGTGTTCTTCATTCCTTCTGTAGAGAGTGCCAGAATAAATTTGAACTGTTTTTTGTATGATTTCAACCCATCTGTTTTCTAAACATTGCCTCTGTGAAAACTGTTTTTAATTTAGTAAACAAGTACAATTACATTGTAAGCTTCAAAGTGAAAGGGGGCAGTAATAGAATAGTAAATCAATGCTAGATTAATCTGAGGAATGGAACTTATGTAGCATTGCCAGATCAACCCTAGAATTTAGATTCAATGTGTGTGTGTGTGTGTGTGTGTGTGTGTGTGTGTGTGTGTGTGTGTGTATCATTGTCAAGGTTTCTAAAATTAAAGCAAATTGGTATTTTCTTTCTGTTTTTTTTTTTTTAGCTAATTTCCACTGGAATTAATTTTGAGAAGTTTAAGATACCTAGGCTTAGATGAGAATGGTTTGGAGTTTTTCTGGAATCAACTAAGTTGATAATAGGTGAGTATCCTAGATACAAATGCTTTCTTTGGAGAACCCTCTCATTAATTTCATTACCACTTGAGCAATTTCAAGGAGTTCACGGAGCTAACACATAGTATGATTACGGCTACAGCAGTGCTTTTAATAATGACATCAAACGCCATTCGAAGAAGATCTGGCCACCTTACAGGTAATTTCCCCCAAATCCTTGGGTTTAGACACAAAAGTCTTACAGTTGACTGGGGGAAAAAAATGGTTTCCTTTTGAATTTTGTGATTATTCTGTAGTGTTTACAAGCACATGCTCTGGAGTTAGGCTTCATGGTTCCTATTTTAGCTCAGTTACCTACTAGCTTTACATCCTTTTGCCATTACTTACTTTTGTTGTCCTTCAATTACTTCTTTTGTAAAATGAGAATATTAAGAGTATCTACCTCATTGGTTACTATAAAGAGTAATTTATAAGTGTACATACAGCTCTGTGCACAGTGCCTGGCAAAGTAAATGTTGACTCAAAGTGGATATCATTAGTTTTTGTTCTTATTTAACCAAAATATTATAATGACAGTCTTCTCACAGAAATGAGAACTTCCCATACCACGTTTTCCTTATTCTTTATATAATAACTATTTTGCAGTGGTTAAAATATTTGAATTTCATGATTGTGAAATAAGATTACAATATTTTCATTTTTATATAAATGCTACTTTTCAGACTTTTTCCATTTTGGAATGTACAATTTTTAACCTATCATCAGGATTGTTTTATTTATCATTATAAACCTATCTTTATTTCTCTATCAAAACATCAGACTGAAATAGTGAGTTCCTAGGCCCTTAAAACATTCTAGGTTTCTTCTTTAGTAGAAACACAGATGTAGAAAACAAACTTATAGTTACCAGGGGATAAGGGGGGGAGAGATAAATTGGGAGATTGGGATTGACATATACACACTACTATATATAAACAAATAAGAACCTACTGTATAGCACAGGGAACTCTACTCGACACTCTGTAATGGGCTATACGGAAAAGAATCTAAAAAAAAAGCATATATATGTATAACTGATTCACTTTTCTGTACCTGAATCTAACACAATATTGTAAATCAACTATACTCCAATAAAAAATTTTAAATAATAATAAAATAAAATAGTATTTGGACACTATTTAAAGTTGTAGTTCAACTTTATAGAAAAGTTTGACATACAGTTTTTCTTATTGGATTTAAAGGTAACATTTGCAAAGTAAAAGAGTAAATAAAATTCTCTCTGCTTATCAGGGAGCCTGAAATTCTGTATTGATTTTGCCACAAGTGCGTTTCATGGCCTGCGATGATGAATTGATCTGGGGGCTGTCCATGTTGCAACATCTTTGCACACAGCCAGTTTTACTGACAATAAACTGCTCTGGAGACCCTGAGAACTATAGTCTCTGATTTGGGGATATTCATCCCCTGTCATCTCAAATGTTATTTCAGAAACATTCATCATACGTCTCTGTCACTGGACTAATAATGGGCCACTGTGATATTCACTCAAATATACACAGTTTCACTGCTTGTGTGACAGGTCCTGCTGCTGGCTACTTGAGATCATGAAGAAATTCAGACACATCAAATACAGAATGGGGAAGACGTGAGATTGCCACTGAAATAGCACTGCGCATGCCCACTGAGGTTGCTGGTTAAGTAAAGGGATGATATAAAACAACACAGCTCCTAGGACTGTGATGACATTTTAAGAAAAAAGCAAATCATGGCCCTCTTTCCTCTAGCAGTTTGCAACTTTTGGAAAAAGACTTTTTTTTTTTGCGGTACGCGGGCCTCTCACTGTTGGGGCCTCTCCCGTTGTGGAGCACAGGCTCCGGACGCGCAGGCTCAGCGGCCATGGCTCACGGGCCCAGGTGCTCTGCGGCATGCGGGATCTTTCCGGACCGGGGCACGAACCCGTGTCCCCTGCATCGGCAAGCGGACTCTCAACCACTGCACCACCAAGGGAAGCCCAGAAAAAGACTTTCTTAGCGTAGGTACTACAGATTTAATCTTTTGGTTCTTTATAATCACGTGCACTAAGACAATAGTTGCATGAAACAATGGGAGCTTTTCTTTTCTGCATACTTCTGGTCTTGAATAGGAGGGAAAGAATCAGGAATTCACATTATTATAAATCATTTTCTTCCACTGAGTAATACTGGGAGGGTTTTTCATTGTTTAAACTATTTACACTGCCAATATCTGAAAAAGTGGCTTATATCATTTCAGTTGTACAGCTTGAGCCACTAGGATAAGAACAATTTTGACTTGGGGGTGGTAAGCACCCTGGGTGCTCAGGATACATTTTAAGGCTTATCAGGAAGCTTATATTTACTGCATCTCCTGGCATGTGTGAAAGTGGGTGGGGTACAGTAGAGGCTCCCCAAATCATCAGATGGTTTTCAGGGCCACACGTACCTACTATGTCTCTCTTCTTATGATGCAGCAGAGCTATTCCCAGTCCTGTTTCTATCACCAGCACTCCCAGACTGTCTTACTACATTTATAGTCACATGATGTGAGTCTCCTAATTAATATTTGGATAAATCTATTGCTCAGGGGAATAAGCTTATGAGGATAGAAATTAATGCAGTTTTGCTAACTTTGTACAATGTTTTGTGTCATCCTCTTCCATCTAAGCCTTGTAAAGTTAATGTAAGGACATTCTCAGCTGCTGTTACCATTGGTTTCTCCCTTGCCCACCTTCTCTTCAGGTAGGATGGATTTTACTTTGGAAATAGAATCCATCCTGTCAATATTAACCATTCCCTAATTTTTCTCCTTTTGCCTTACAAATGATCAATTCCTTAATGAGTCTCAACATACCACCAGAAACTTACCTAAGAATTGACAGAGCCAGAACTCTTCCTGTAATCTAGACTTTTTTTTCTTTTTTTGGTTTGTTTGTTTTTAACTAACACATTTTCCTTCCTTTAGCAGAAAGACATGTAAGTACACTTTGGTAGGTCAAGATTTAGTTCTAAGTTCAAGTCCTAAAAAATACATAGCTTCATCTCCAAAATTTAATCAACTTTCGAATGCTGCTAGTGAATGGCTGACAAGAAGACACTGAAAATTAGGATTTTTTTCTCAGATTAAATTGTCTGGAAACTAACGTACCCTCTTCATTCAGTGATCCCATTCCAGACTAAATCTATTGATTTGCCAGTAAAGAAGGTAATATTTGGCCTTGGGTCATCTTGCAATAAGTAAGGAAAGACAGGTATTTTGGTAGGAAATTAATAAATGACATACTTACAGAAAGAAGTTAGGCTTCCTGTGATGACCTCGTAGGTTGTCTGACACTTAACTTATAAAGCACATTCAACTTTTTTGGAGAAAGCTTTCTCCATTCATGTTAAATGAAGAGTTGGGGGCTTGAGAAAAATAGAGCTTCTCTAGATTCTACATCCTGAGCAATCCTTTGAGAATTTTGGAGGTTAGCCAAGGCACAGAGCTTAAATGCACAGATCCTTGAAGACAGTCCAATTAATAGTCCTTGTGTTTAAGTTTTGCTTTGAAACTGTTCTCAATTTCCCATTTTACCATGGAATACAATTATTTGTGCATTACTATACTGGGAACTCCTCAAGGGCAAGTTTTTAAAAATTAGTAGTAGTATTCAGACTGTCTTTTAGTACACTGTTTTTCAGCTTATAGTTTTGAGTTGAAATAGATTGAAGCTGGAAACTGTGTTAAAAGAACACGATTTCATAATGAATTGCTCAAGTGGGAAAGAGAAAACCTAGCTTTCTTGAATGGTTTATGTTTTTGTTGTTTGCATTAAATAAAGGCATATCTGACAAATCTGGGTTATTTTTCTCCCTTCATTGCCAATAGGTGTTCACAAAGTAAATTGACTAACAGCTAAGGTAGATGCTACTAGCAGCACACTGAAAACTCTGGGGAAGTTCAAACTTATTCTCTCTCCAGGGAAAAGGGAATTTGATTATATTTAAGTGTAAGATTTCTATTCTAGGTTTAAGCATTTGTACCACTCTGCTAGGGGAAGCTATTAGCTGGAGAAGTAGCAGCATAAATGGCATAGGTCTGGAGAGATGTCTCTTGGGTCACTTCCACATGGCCTTTGATCAGCCCACTTCTTTGGAGCCTGTGTTACAGACAGGCTTGGGGAAACGTTTTGTAGGGGATTCATGACCATTGCCCTAGAAAGCCCAACATGAACTGGGAAGGGGTCAGGAAAAGGTGAATTGGGGATTAAGCATGAATCTAGACTAAATAGGTATCTCAAAGGTATCATCTGGGACCCAAACTTAACATAATAACAAAAATTCACCAGCCCATGATGTCCTGCTTTCTTATACTGTGGTACTAGCAGCAAACCTGGAGGCTAAAACCCCTCAGGGTTTCCTGGTTTTAGCCTTTTCACCGAGTCTAATTTCTTTTTTTTTAATAAATTTATTTATTTATTTATTTATTTTTGGCTGCATCGGGTCTTCATTGCTGCGCATGGGCTTTCTCTAGCTGTGGCTAGCGGGGGCTACTCTTCCGTTGCGGTGCACGGGCTTCTCATTGCGGTGGCTTCCCTTGTTGCAGAGCACGGGCTGTAGGCGTGCGGGCTTCAGTAGTTGTGGCACCTGGGCTTCAGTAGTTGTGGCTTGCGGGCTCTAGAGTACAGGCTCAGTAGTTGTGGCGCTCGGGCTTAGTTGCTCCGTGGCATGTGGGATCTTCCCGGACCAGGGCTCGAACCCTTGTCCCCTGCATTGGCAGGCGTATTCTTAACCACTGCATCACCAGGGAAGCCCTCACCGAGTCTAATTTCTAACAAATATTTCCTACTACTTACCTGTTCCCTTTCAGAAAATAATTAGCAGCTCAGTAGTAATAGTGATCTTGGGACAGAGGTAAGATGCTAAAATATGCAAGGAAGCTTGTATCTACTTTTGTTTCTGTTTTTTTCTAATAAATTTCAAATTCCTCTCTTCCTTTACACTTTGTTTACTAGGGCTCTCCTGTCAAACTTTGGGCTCATTCTTTAAAAATTGTTCTACACTATGTTAATCTGAGGTTAAGAGGCTATGCTTCAAAGTGATTATTGCTAGCTATACAGGGCTCAGAGCTTGTTTGTTTGTTTTACTTTCTAGGGGCTTAAAATTAAGCATAAAAATATGCTTATTGGCTTAGTATGTAAACTTTATGTTAGAAATATATGTAATACATACACACACACACACACATATACACATTACATATTGATAAACAAAAAAAATGTCTAGCATCAATTCTGAAATTTCCCACTAAGTTACTTTCGGTGCCTTACAGAATGCAAAAACAACAACAACAAAAATCCAGTATATCAGGCTTCTCTGGTGGCGCAGTGGTTGAGAGTCCACCTGCTGATGCAGGGGACGTGGGTTTGTGCCCCGGTACGGGAAGATCCCACATGCCGCGGAGCGGCTGGGCCCGTGAGTGGAGCCTGTGCTCCGCAATGGGAGAGGCCACGGCAGTGAGAGGCCCGTGAACTGCAAAAAACAAACAAACAAACAAACAAAAAACATCCAGTATATCTAGAATCTTAAATGTTTAAGCAACTAAGGTGGTCACTTTATGGCTACAGTTGACTTTAGCAAACATCGTACCTTTCCAAGTACTCCTGCCTCTACTACCTGTCAGGTGGCTCATTGCTTCTTTGCTTTTTTCATCTTCGAACCTGAAGGTAAGTGCCTAATTAAGGTGGTATTGGGGAAATAGAGTGAGCAGAGTCAAGTCACATTAGATAATGGTTTTCAATGGTTTTCAATTAGATAATGGTTGGCTCTATAATAGGAACCAATTTGGGGAGGTTTAAAAAGAAAAAAACAGTCCCACCCCCACAGATTCTGATAGAGCTGAAATGCGATGTGCCCTGAGTCTTTGGATTTTAAAAGCTCCCCAGGTCATATTAATACAGCCAAGCCTACAATCCACCACATTAGAAGTTGAGTAGTATCACACTTTATCAATTAATCTTTACTTAGGAGTAGTAGGTCTACAGGATTGTATATGGAACCTTGAAAGAATACAGATTATATATACAAATATTCTTTAAAATATGACATATAACTCCTGTAGAGCTTGAAGAATAAAAGGATTCTCCACAAAGAAAGAAACACTAAAAGTTGAGTTCCTTGTGTTTCTGATGTACCCATTATTTATGTCATTATTTAATACAAATTGGGTAATGTTGTTTGGAGCAAGGAGTGCTCCCCTTTTGCTGTACAGTTACCACTATAAATAATTTTAAAGGTGAAAGTGGGAGATGGGGAAGATGGCAGAAGAGTAAGACACGGAGATCACCTTCCTCCCCACAGATACATCAGAAATACATCTACACGTGGCACAACTCCTACAGAACACCCACTGAACGCTGGCAGAAGACCTCAGACATCCCAAAAGGCAAGAAATTTCCCACGTACCTGGGTAGGGCAAAAGAAAAAAGAATAAACAGAGACAAAAGGACAGGGATGGGACCTGCACCAGTGGGAGGGAGCTGTGAAGGAGGAAAGGTTTCCACACACTAGGAAGCCCCTTCGTGGGCGGAGACTGCGGGAGGCGGAGCGGGGAGCTTCGGAGCCGCGGAGGAGAGCGCAGCCACAGGGGTGCGGAGGGCAAAGCGGAGAGATTCCCGCACAGAGGATCGGTGCCGACCGGCGCTCCCCAGCCCGAGAGGCTTGTCTGCTCACCTGCCGGGACGGGCGGGGCTGCGAGCTGAGGCTCGGGCTTCGGTTGGAGCACAGAGAGAGGACTGGGGTTGGCGGCATGAACACAGCCTGCAGGGGGTTAGTGCGCCACGGTTAGCCGGGAGGGAGTCCGGGAAAAGGGCTGGACCTGCCGAAGACGCAAGAGACTTTTCCTTCCCTCTTTGTTTCCTGGTGCGGAGGAGAGGGGATTAAGAGCGCTGCTTAAAGGAGCTCCAGAGACGGGCGCGAGCCGCGGCTAACAGCGCGGACGCCAGAGACGGGCGGGAGACGCTAAGGCTGCTGCTGCTGCCACCAAGAAGCCTGTGTGCAAGCACAGGTCACTATCCACACCTCCCCTGCGGGGAACCTGTGCAGCCCACCACTGCCAGGGTCCCGGGATCCAGGGACAACTTCCCCGGGAGAACTCATGGCGCGCCTCAGGCTGGTGCAACGTCACGCCAGTCTCTGCCACTGCAGGCTCACCCCGCATCCGTACCCCTCCCTCCCCCCCCCCGGCCTGAGTGAGCCAGAGCCCCCGAATCAGCTGCTCCTTTAACCCCGTCCTGTCTGAGCGAAGAACAGACACCCTCACGCGAGCTACACACAGAGGTGGGTCCAAATCCAAAGCTGAACCCCAGGGTATATGCAAACAAAGAAGAGAAAGGGAAATCTCTCCCAGCAGCCTCAGAAGCAGAGGGTAAATCTCCACAATCAACTTGATGTACCCTGCATCAGTGGAATACCTGCATAAACAAACCATCCCAAATTGAGAAGGTGGACTTTGAGAGCAAGGTATATTATTTTTTCCCATTTTCCTCTTTTTGTGAGTGTGTATGTGTACGCTTCTGATTTTGTCTGTATAGCTTTGCTTTCACCATTTGTCCTAGGGTTCTGTCTGTCCGTTTTTTGTTGTTGTACTTATTTTCTATTTTAATAACTTTCTCCCTCCCTCCCTCCCTCCCTCCCTCCCTCCTTTCTTCCTTCCTTCCTTCCTTCCTTCCTTTCTTTCTTTCTTTCTTTCTTTTTCTCCCTTTTATTCTGAGCTGTGTGGATGAAAGGCTCTTGGTGCTGCAGCCAGGAGTCAGTGCTGTGCCACTGAGGTGGGAGAGCCAACTTCAGGACACTGGTCCACAAGAGAGCTCCCAGCTCCATGTAACATCCAATGGAAAAAATCTCCCAGAGATCTCCATCTCAACACCAACACCCAGCTTCACTCAACAACCAGCAAGCTACAGTGCTGGACACCCTATGCCAAACAACTAGCAAGACAGGAACACAACCCCACCCATTAGCAGAGAGGCTGCCTAAAATCATAATAAGGCCACAGACACCCCCAAACACACCACCAGATGTGGACCTGCCCACCAGAAAGACAAGATACAGCCTCCTCCACCAGGACACAGCCACAAGTCTCCTCCACCAGGAAGCCTACACAACCCACTGAACCAACTTTAGCCACTGGGGACAGACACCAAAAACAACGGGAACTACGAACCTGCAGCCTGCAAAAAGGAGACCCCAAACACAGTAAGATAAGCAAAATGAGAAGACAGAAAAACACACAGCAGATGACGGAGAAAGATAAAAACCCACCAGACCTAACAAATGAAGAGGAAATAGGCAGTCTACCTGAAAAAGAATTCAGAGTAATGATAGTAAGTATGATCAAAATCTTGGAAATAGAATAGAGAAAATGCAAGAAACATTTAACAAGGAACTAGAAGAACTAAAGAGGAAACAAGCAATGATGAACAACACAATGAATGAAATTAAAAAAATACTCTAGAAGGGATCAATAGCAGAATAACTGAGGCAGAAGAACGGATAAGTGACCTGGAAGATAAAATAGTGGAAATAACTACTGCAGAGCAGAATAAAGAAAAAAGAATGAAAAGAACTGAGGACAGTCTCAGAGACCTCTGGGATAACATTAAATGCACCAACATTCGAATTATAGGGGTCCCAGAAGAAGAAGAGAAAAAGAAAGGGACTGAGAAAATATTTGGAGAGATTATAGATGAAAACTTCCCTAATATGGGAAAGGAAATAGTTAATCAAGTCCAGGAAGCACAGAGAGTCCCATACAGGATAAATTCAAGGAGAAATATGCCAAGACACATATTAATCAAACTGTCAAAAACTAAATACAAAGAAAGCATATTAAAAGCAGCAAGGGAAAAACAACAAATAACACACAAGGGAATCCCCATAAGGTTAACAGCTGATCTCTCAGCAGAAACTCTGCAAGCCAGAAGGGAGTGGCAGGACATACTGAAAGTGATGAAGGAGAAAAACCTGCAACCAAGATTACTCTACCCAGCAAAGATCTCATTCAGATTTGATGGAGAAATTAAAACCTTTACAGTCAAGCAAAAGCTGAGAGAGTTCAGCACCACCAAACCAGCTTTACAACAAATGCTAAAGGAACTTCACTAGGCAAGAAACACAAGAGAAGGGAAAGACCTACAATAAGAAACCCAAAACAATTAAGAACATGGGAATAAGAACATACTATCGATAATTACCTTAAATGTAAATGGACTAAATGCTCCCACCAAAAGACACAGATTGGCTGAATGGATACAAAAACAAGACCCATATATATGCTGTCTACAAGAGACCCACTTCAGACCTAGAGACACATACAGACTGAAAGTAAGGGGATGGAAAAAGATATTCCATGCAAATGGAAACCAAAAGAAAGCTGGAGTAGCAATTCTCATATCAGACAAAATAGACTTTAAAATAAAGACTATTAGAAGAGACAAAGAAGGACACTACATAATGATCAAGGGATCGATCCAAGAAGAAGATATAACAATTGTAAATATTTATGCACCCAACATAGGAGCACCTCAATACATAAGGCAAATACTAACAGCCATAAAAGGGGAAATCGACAGTAACACATTCATAGTAGGGGACTTTAACACCCCACTTTCACCAATGGACAGATCATCCAAAATGAAAATAAATAAGGAAACACAAGCTTTAAATGATACATTAAACAAGATGGACTTAATTGATATTTATAGGACATTCCACCCAAAAACAACAGAATACACATTCTTCTCAAGTGCTCATGGAACATTCTCCAGGATGGATCATATCTTGGGACAGAAATCAAACCTTGGTAAATTTAAGAAAATTGAAATCCTATCAAGTAACTTTTTGGACCACAACACTATGAGACTAGATATCAATTACAGGAAAAGATATGGAAGAAATACAAACACACGGAGGCTAAACAATACACTACTTAATAACCAAGTGATCACTGAAGAAATCAAAGAGGAAATAAAAAAAATACCTAGAAACAAACGACAATGGAGACATGACGACCCAAAACCTATGGGTTGCAGCAAAAGCAGTTCTAAGAGGGAAGTTTATAGCAATAAAATCCTATCTTAAGAAACAGGAAAAATCTCGAATAAACAACCTAAACTTGCACCTAAAGCAATTAGAGAAAGAAGAACAAAAAAATCCCCAAAGTTAGCAGAAGGAAAGAAATCATAAAGATCAGATCAGAAATAAATGAAAAAGAAATGAAGGAAACGATAGCAAAGATCAATAAAAGTAAAAGCTGGTTCTTTGAGAAGATAAACAAAATTGAAAAGCCATTAGCCAGACTCATCAAGAAACAAAGGGAGAAGACTCAAATCAATAGAATTAGAAATGAAAACGGAGAAGTAACAACTGACACGGCAGAAATACAAAGGATCATGAGAGATTACTACAAGCAACTATAGGCCAATAAAACAGACAACCTGGAAGAAATGGACAAATTCTTAGCAAAGCAGAACCTACTGAGACTGAACCAGGAAGAAATAGAAAATATGAAGAGACCAACACAAGCACTGAAATTGAAACTGTGATTAAAAATCTTCCAACAAACAAAAGCCCAGGAACAGATGGCTTCACAAGTGAATTCTGTCAAACATTTAGAAAAGAGCTAACACCTATCCTTCTCAAACTCTTCCAAAAGATAGCAGAGGGAGGAACACTCCCAAACTCATTCTATGAGGCCACCATCACCCTGATACCAAAACCAGACAAGGATGTCACAAAAAAAGAAAACTACAGGCCAATATCACTGATGAACATAGATGCAAAAATCCTCAACAAAATACTAGCAAACAGAATCCAATAGCACATTAAAAGGATCATACACCATGATCAAGTGGGGTTTATTCCAGGAATGCAAGGATTCTTCAATATACAAAAATCAATCAACGTGATATACCATATTAACAAATTGAAGTAGAAAAACCATATGATCATCTCAATAGATGCAGTGAAAGCTTTCGACAACGCCCATTTATGATAAAAACCCTGCAGAGAGTAGGCACAGTGGGAACTTAACTCAACATAATAAAGGCCATATATGACAAACCCACAGCCAAGATCGTCCTCAATGGTGAGAAAGTGAAAGCATTTCCACTAAGATCAGGAACAAGACAAGGTTGCCCAGTCTCACCACTCTTATTTAACATAGTTTTGGAAGTTTTAGCCACAGCAATCAGAGAAGAAAAGGAAATAAAAGGAATCCAAATCAGAAAAGAAGAAGTAAAGCTGTCACTGTTTGCAGATGACATGATACTATACATAGAGAATCCTAAAGATGCTACCAGAAAACTACTAGAGCTAATCAATGAATTTGGTAAAGTAGCAGGATACAAAATTAATGCACAGAAATCTCTGGCATTCCTATATACTAATGATGAAAAATCTGAAAGTGAAATTAAGAAAACACCCCCATTTACCATTGCAACAAAAAGAATAAAATATCTAGGAATAAACCTATCTGAGGAGACAAAAGACCTGTATGCAGAAAATTATAAGACACTGATGAAAGAAATTAAAGATGGTACAAATAGATGGAGAGATATACCATGTTCTTGGATTGGAAGAATCAACATTGTGAAAATGACTCTACTACCCAAAGCAATCTATATATTCAACGCAATCCCTATCAAACTACCACTGGCATCTTTCACAGAACTAGAACAAAGACCGTGAATAGCCAAAGCAATCTTGAGAATGAAAAACGGAGCTGGAGGAATCAGGCTCCCTGACTTCAGACTGTACTACAAAGCTACAGTAATCAAGACAGTGTTGTACTGGCACGAAATCAGAAATATAGATCAATGGAATAGGATAGAAAGCCCAGAGATAAACCCATGCACATATGGTCACCTTATCTTTGATAAAGGAGGCAGGAATGTACAGTGGAGAAAGGACAGCCTCTTCAATAAATGATGCTGGGAAAACTGGACAGGTAGATGTAAAAGTATGAGATTAGAACACTCCCTAACACCATACACAAAAATCACCTCAAAATGGATTAAAGACCTAAATGTAAGGCCAGAAACGATCAAACTCTTAGAGGAAAACAGAGGCAGAACACTCTGTGACATAAATCACAGCAAGATCCTTTTTGACCCACCTCCTAGAGAAATGGAAATAAAAACAAAAATAAACAAATGTGACCTAATGAAACTTCAAAGCTTTTTCACAGCAAAGGAAACCATAAACAAGACGAAAAGACAACCCTCAGAATAGGAGAAAATATTTGCAAATGAAGCAACTGACAAAGGATTAATCTCCAAAATTCACAAGGAGCTCATGCAGCTCAATAGCGAAAAACAAACAACCCAATCCAAAAATGGGCAGAAGACCTAAATAGACATTTCTCCAAAGAAGATATACAGATTGCCAACAAACACATGAAAGAATGCTCAACATCGTTAATCATTAGCGAAATGCAAATCAAAACTACAATGAGATATCATCTCACACCAGTCAGAATGGCCATCATCAAAAAATCTAGAAAGAATAAATGCTGGAGAGGGTGTGGAGAAAAGGGAAGACTCCTGCACTACTGGTGGGAATGTGAATTGGTACAGCCACTGTGGAGAACAGTATGGAGGTTCCTTAAAAAAACTAAAAACAGAACTACCATATGACCCAGCAATCCCACTACTGGGCATATACCCTGAGGAAACCAAAATGCAAAAAGAGTCATGTACCAAAATGTTCATTGCAACTCTATTTACAATAGCCCGGAGACGGAAACAACCTAAGTGTCCATCGTCGGATGAATGGATAAAGAAGATGTGGCACATATATACAATGGAATATTACTCAGCCATAAAAAGAAAGGAAATTGAGTTATTTGTAGTGAGGTGGATGGTAGAATCTGTCATACAGAGTGAAGTAAGTCAGAAAGAGCAAGACAAATACCGTATGCTAACACATATATATGGAATCTCATGAAGAGCCTAGGGGTAAGACGGGAATAAAGACACAGACATACTAGAGAATGTACTTGAGGATATGGGGAGGGGGAAGGGTAAGCTATGACAAAGTGAGAGAGTGGCATGGACATATATACACTACCAAACGTAAAATAGATAGCTAGTGGGAAGCAGCCGCATAGCACAGGGAGATCAGCTTGGTTCTTTGTTACCACCTAGAGGGGTGGGTTAGGGAGGGTGGGGGGGAGGGAGACGCAAGAGGGAAGAGATATGGGAACATATGTATATGTATAACTGATTCACTTTGTTATAAAGCAGAAACTAACACACCATTGTAAAGCAATTATACTCCAATAAAGATGTAAAAAAAAAAAAAAGGTGAAAGTGAAAGTTAGAGTCAAAGTTAATTCCAAAGTAAACATGAGCTCACAGAGCTTCACTGAAAAAGTTTTTTGAAGTACACACTAGATTTGAAAATTATAATTAGATTTTGAGTGTAAAACATAATCTTAGAGTGTGCTACTTTTTGGAGATTTGGATACTTTTGTATTAATAACTCTTAAATTGATTGCTTCTCCTTCATTTGTAAAAGAATAACTATGAAGATGGAGCACATGGAAACGTATACAGCAGTCATTCAGTTATATATATTTATATAGAGTATATATAATTATATATATATTAAGAGACAGGGTATAACTACCTGGCTCAGACTCCTATTTCTGCCTATTCTTTAAGTATTCTAGGAGAGTTACCTTAGCTTACATACTATTTATAATTTCATAGGATCATGAGGGAAGTTAATCAATTTTAAGCATTTAGAATATCACAAGTACTTAATAAGAACTAGATAGCATTAAATGGCTTGTAAATTTTAGAGTATTATAAAACAACAACATGCTTTTAACATTATGGCCCCAATATAAAGTCCAGACTCTACATCTAGATATAACATAGTATGCCATATATCATAGTATTTCTGCCTCTTTTGTATACTTAATCAAAGAAGAATTGACAGTTTTATTAATTTTAACAGTATAAACAATACTTATCCATAAGAACAACTTTTCAAAATTCAGGATATAAGAAAGTTTTGAATGAAATTAACTAGGCAAAAAGTACTTCAATGTAAACATTGCAGTACTTTGTGCAACTTTTCATTTGATTATGAAATAGTTTTTTTGTTTGTTTAGGCAAGTAATGGATTTATCAAATCTTTTAAATATAAGTAAATGTTATTTTTAAAAGATTTTTAAAAGAAATATTTAAATGTTATATTTCTGTCTTTGGGGAAAATGGTTCATGGAAACTTAAAACTTTTGAAAAGATAAGCGACAAAGACAGCATGGTATAAAATTAATCAATCAGCAAATCAAAATTTAGGTGCTTATCATGTGCTTTTCATGGTAGAAATGAACAATGAACTACCCACAGTTCTTTTTTTTTAACATCTTTATTGGAGTATAATTGCTTTACACTGTTGTGTTAGTTTCTGCTGTACAACAAAGTGAATCAGCTATACGTATACATATATCCCCATATCCCCTCCCTCTTGAGCCTCCCTCCCACCTTCCCTATCCCACCCTTCTAGGTCATCACAAAGCATCCAGCTCATCTCCTTGTGCTATGCAGCAGCTTCCCACTAGCCATCCATTTTACATTTGGTAGTGTATATCTGTCAATGCTTCTGTCTCACTTCCTCCCAGCTTCCCCTCCCCGCACTGGGTCCTCAAGTCTGTTCTCTACGTCTGCATCTTTATTCCTGCCCTGCCACTAGGTTCATCAGTAGCGTTTCCCACAGTTCTTGATATGACTTAGAACTGTACTGTATCTACACTGAACAGTTTAGATTGTTCCTCATTAATAAACTACTCAGTGTGTTCTTTTAAGTAACTGAATAAAAATGAAATAGTCTTGCACTCTTTATTTTGCACTCTTTCTTTTTTTTTTTTTTTTTTTCCTTGCGTTATGCGGGCCTCTCACTGTTGTGGCCTCTCCCATTTGCGGAGCACAGGCTCCGGACGCGCAGGCTCAGCGGCCATGGCCCACGGGCCCAGCCGCTCCGCGGCATGTGGGATCTTCCCGAAACGGGGCACGAACCCGCGTCTCCTGCATCGGCAGGCGGACTCTCAAGCACTGCGCCACCAGGGAAGCCCTATTTTGCACTCTTTCTTGAATTCTAAATGGCCTTTTTGAGAAAAGCAGTTGAATGAAACTCTTTCGAAAGGTCCATGGTTCCTGTTTTTTTTTATTTTTCTCCTTCTTCTACCTTAAAAGCAGACTAACTGCGCCATGTTATTTGTGTCAAGTAGTTTGTGCTTCCCATTTCCGTTTTTCTTCAGCTACTAATGCCATCTCACAGCAATGCTGTTCAGTCGGCCCAAGGGAGCCAAGTGTCAGTTTTTCCAGATGGCAAGCTGCCAGTCTACAGTACACTGTTGAAAGTCACTGAGGGAATTCATTTCATTGCAAAACCAAAGAGCATCATTTCATGCATACCTTGTGTACACGATCAGCTCACAACAGCTGATGAAGTAGCCAAGAAAAAGAGACAGATGGAGAGACAGACAGACAGGCAGATGAAAACACAGAAAGAGAGACTGACAGAGAGAGAGTGAGAGAGAGAGAGAGAGAGAGATGCTGTTTTAGTAAATTTAGTTCTTTTTCTAGGCTACTATACAGTGACATATTTTATTTTGCCAACAGAAAGTTTTTAGACATTATTGCCAGTTTACATGAACTTCTCTCCTAATAGTGGAACAAAATTCTCAATTTGCCCTAATTAAAATACTAGTTTTGGGGAATGAGTTTTTCCCCTTCACATTTAAATTGAACATTAAAAAAAGTTAAGTCACTTTAAATGATCTTTAAATTGCGTTCTCTCTATCAGAACTGTTAACTCTTTTTGCCTGAGGAGAAAACCCTCAATGTATGAATATAATATCACAGTGGAGTGGAAAGTGGTTTTTCTTTTAATAAATATTTTGGCTATTACAGAGTTTGTATTTAAATGGGAAGCATTAGGAGTTCTACCAATGAGGAATGCTGAATGAAAAATATGTTACTTTTTAATAGCTATGTAAATTGAAACCTGAGGCATGGGGGACTGTAGGGCCTAAAATATTTCAGGAGTTGAACAGATACATCTACAGGTAGAAAGTTTAAATGTAAAGGGCTATAAGTCAAAGGACAAAGCAAAATATACTACTTAGATTATGAAGCCGAGAGACAGGAATTCTAGTTCTAAGTCCACTAGTTACCAGGGGTCTTGGGCAGCCTCTCTGGGTTTGAGCTGTAAAAGAAGCAGTTTGTTTTGGTTCTTTAAATGTCTCCCTTCTCTCAGGGATATTTGGTTAAACTACAAGTCAAATACTCTTCTCATCAAGGGTTACTCTGTGATAGTTTTGTTATTATAATGCATCTTCATTTTATGATACATAACAATGTTTTTTTATAGAGGTGGAATTCAGAAATGTAATATTTTTCTGATGGTTTGATTTCTTAATATAAAACATCGATGATTCCTAGAGTCTGTGTATATTGAATAAGCACAGTGAGGTGCGAACATCTGAGAGCTCACACTAAAATTTTGTCCTTACATTTCTTCAGCAACTTCAAATGTCTTTAATCAAATAATTAATGAATTTTATTTATCTAAGAATTAAAGGAATAAATAATTATACTGCATAGAAGTTATTTTAATTCACAATTAAAGTACAGTTGTATTTGTTATAATGGGGAATGGCAGAAACTAGATTATTTTTTAGATAACCTAAAATTAGATTATATTTTTAAGCACATTCTAAATATATTCTAAAAATAATAATATACTTTTATTTGTTGTATATGGTACCTTCTACCATGATAAAATTTAAATTACAATTTCGAATCTTCCTTAAGTTACTGTAATATCTCAACTTTTAATAGGAGATAAGAGCTTTAAGGTAGGATAAATAGAAAAAAAAAAAAACACTGCAAAAAATGTTCTGAATTTTAAAAACCCTTCTAGATAGTTTCTAAAAATTTTGCTAATTTCCCCATTCCTTTATTTATTTTTTTGCGGTACGCGGGCCTCCCACTGTTGTGGCCTCTCCCATTGCGGAGCACAGGCTCCGGATGCGCAGGCTCAGCGGCCATGGCTCACGGGCCCAGCCGCTCCGCGGCATGTGGGATCTTCCTGGACCGGGGCACGAACCCGCGTCCCTTGCATCGGCAGGCGGACTCTCAACCACTGCGCCACCAGGGGAGCCCTTCCCATTCCTTTATTAAAGACTGGATGCCAGTTCAGGAGCTATGAAATTCAAAGAAAAGCAATCATTTGCCCTGCTTTTCATAAGCTTAAAGTCTCAAAAAGTAATGTAGTATGTGGCATCCGCAAATGCATAGCATCATCATACAGAGCCAGATATATACATTTAAAAAAATTATGTCTAAATGAGAATTAATTTAATATTCTAAGTATAGAATTTTTAGGTGTGGAATCTGTGGTCAGTAATCAGGGTACAAGATTTTAAGGAAAAGTCAACTATTTTTCTGATAAGAGAAGCTGAGAGGAATTGACATTTGTTATTAATTTGAAAGATGAACATAGATAGCTTTATATGTGAGGTCTCTATGGTTTACATACTTGAAATAGCTTTCCTAAGATTCAGGTGCGATGTCACAAGGGCTGTCTCAAGAATCCTGAATCTAGCAGTGGAGCTCACTACACTATTTCCCAGTGAGGCCAGACTTCAGGCAATTGGGTGGGTTTGGTTCAATTAGTTCAATTCTTCACTGCTTTTGTCTTTGGTAATGTGAATACAGTGGCTGGCGCATTGTAAGAATTTGTTTAAAAGTGTTTGGGTTGAGAGGAGAAGTCAATGAAGCAACTTTTAGGCAAGAATTTATATTGGAATGTTTTATAAAACCGAGGAGGAAACATGAAAATAGGAGAGCGGGAGTGGTAAGGGGTTCCGTGAGACTGATAGAGTCCTCCTAGAGCAGTTCAGTGCCTTTCTTTCTCAATGTCTTGCTGCAGTTTGTCCAGATTTCCTCAGTACTGCTCCAGGCAGGTAAAAAAGGTAGGAAGATTTCCAGAGAGCCATACTTCTCCAAGACCTTTTATACACTTTAATTAGCATAATAATAAGTGCTTTGCGTGTAATTAATATAATGATCAGTGTTCATTGTAACAGGAACTGAGCTCAGGACCCCTTCTCAATCCAAGTGGATGCAACTTTTACCCTTTGAAATAAAAGGAAAAAAGCCTGAGAGTTTGACATTTTTTCAGATCAAACTACTAATAAGTGGCAGGCCTGGGATTTGACCACAAACCTTTGCCCCTAACAACTACAGGAGTCTTGTATGTAAAATGTATGCTCTGCATAAATTAGTTTTATTGGTTATAAATAGACAGAAAAAGGGGAAAACGATTCTGCTCTAAGTTTGAAAAACATGTTGGATCCAAGAAACTTACTGGTTTCTTTACTAAGATTTCTTGAGATTTTAATTTCGTATGCATTACATTGCTAAAAGGATGGCAGAGCAATGTATGTTGCATTTTGTAAACTTATTTGACCACATAGCACCTTTTCAAAAGTTAATGTTTTTCCAATTCATTTGTTTGTTTGTTTTTCTAGGTTATCTTCTGTTTACTTTCTTCTCTCTGGTACATGTCTCAGCCTTACATCAGAGCCAGCCCCAGACCATCCTCTGTTCTGGTAAAACCTATACCAGGTAATTGAGAGAATTTTCTTCAAAAATAATTTCATATAGCACTGTGATATTTTGGTTGCTATTACCTTATTTTGAAAGGCAACTGAAGAAGTCAAAATCTACTGCCTTTTTTTCCTGGACATTTCCTTATAAAATTTTCATTATCTATTAGCTAAAATCACGTGTCACTTGATTTTCACTTTGGACCTTTTAAGAAATCTTTTTCAATTCAATGACTGCTTCTTGATGGTAGTAATGATACTTCATTTACTTTGATGTTCCTCTATGCAAATGGTAGAATCTCAATAAATATTTTCAGAGTGTGACTTCTTTTTATTCCCTCTCTGATTCAGCATCCCTGTGAACACTTATGTATAGGCTGTGTTTATTTCTATCCTTTCCATAATTAAGATTATTTACCAAGTCTTCATATATGAGGTTTTATTTTATCAGAGGTCTTCTCAAAGAGGACTTTCTAATGGTCCCAGGTCTCATATAATTCTTCAGCTGGCAAAGAAAAAGATCTGGAATTTATTTGCCCTTAGAAAAATATACTTCATAGCTCTATTTTTTCTGATTGTAACAGATAACAATTTGAGATATCACAGCATCTGCTCACACTAGGTAGTCCAGGGGAGAGGAGATTACTGTTATCCAGTTTGGATATGACAGGCCCTGATGCTGGGAATAGAAAAGAAATATCAGCTTCAAGAAGTGGTGAAAATAGGGTGGTGTGGTCACACTGGTCACAAACACAGAAGAAAACACAGGGCCAGAAATATTTGCTCTGGGTGCCTTCTGATAATTCGTCTCATTCTTTCTGCAGTGACAGCTCTTAGACCCCATTGCAAAGAGTGGACCTCCTTCATTTTGACCTTATCTTTTCATCTGGAGACCTCTGACACTTGCACATTTTTGTACTGATTAGCCTTGTGTTGACACATGTCTAACCTGTTACCTGCGTAGGGTCATTTTTCCTTGAGTCCTTGAGAAATTATTTCTATTTCCACCCGGCTCTAAACTCCAGTCCGGACTAAGTTTTTTTCTTAAGATTCTTAACCAGTCAAGGATTTAACAGATCTCATCATGTGGATTCTGAAAATCATCAGTTTCTGGCTCTCTGTATTTACTGGCTTATGCTAAATTGACAAAATTTTCATTTTCTCTAATTTTTTTTCTCTCAGTTCTATGACTAGTTTTCTTATTTTTATAGTGCCTGAAAAAGTTCTAACCACTTCTGTCTATCCTGGTGGGACCAGCTATATTTATGAGGGTCAAGTGGTAAATAGATGTCCATGAACTAAAACTCATACAGTGATATGTCCCAAATCTACATCTTTGAGAACAGTTTTGCTGCTGTTATTGTTGTTTTTTCATAGCCATATTTTATCATCCAAGGTGGCTGAGTAAGGTTGAGAATGATGTATGACAATATTCATTAAGGAAAATAAATTAACTATGATAGTAGAGGAAGGAAACTGATTTGCTTATATGGTTGATAACAAAGAATGTGCTTGTTTTACTTTTGCTTTATGGCTCATAAACCGGTTCTAAAAGTAATTTTAGAAGAGGAGCTTTCAAAAGGTGGCATCATCAGAATAACCCATGGCCAGAGTTTCAGAGTCGTTATTTAGGAATATTTATTTGAATATGTAAGGCCTGTCCAAGAGTAAACAAATTACTAAAGACAAGCCCGGTAAAATAGTAAATTACCAGAGATCTCACCATGTGAGTGGGAGCTACTTACTCACATGCAATGGAGACATTCACCAGACTCCGGCCAGAAGTTGCAGTTTTAGCCATTCTAATGCTCTAGCTCTGCTATGTTTGCCTGGACAGGTAGTATGGTGAAAAAACGCCGGAAGTGGAAACCTCAGCTGAGAGAAAGCACTGTTTTCTCAACTCTCGGGGCTGCTCTCACTGTTACTGCTAATTCCAACTGGGCTTCTGCTGCTCTGGCAAAGGGATCTGATATTTTTTTTACTCTCAATTTGGGGAAATATTTTAGAATTTGCCTTAGTGCAGAAAGCTCAAGTTATAACTGGTTTCATGCCTACAAAATGAGAAGTTGTCAATACATGGTTGTTGAATTGAATTGATTTGAATAGAACACCATGGGATGCAATTAGTATTATGACAGGGAAGAGGAGATTCGTGGTAATTATTCAACATTTGCGGATCACCTACTATATATTAGTATGCTGTGAAAGAGAGAGCAAAGCTAACAACGTCTGTGACCTCCCAAAACTTCCAATCTTGCAGTGGATGAGCGTGAGAAATACTGCCTTTCTTCCAAAATGCACAGCTATAATGAATGACAGCAGAGCAAACTATCACCCTGCCCCAGACAACATAATAGACAAGTTTCAAAGCATGTTTCAAGCCAAGGCTGTTCTTAGTGAATTAGACCAATTATACCTCCCTGGCAGGGTTGTCATGTGTATAAATTTTTACCTATCACTTAGCATAATGCTTGCCATCTACTAAAAGCTCAACAATGGGCCATCTTGCCAACCAGGGTGGGGGCTTCCTGGCCCTTTGCTAGTAGCAATGCTTCCTTATGAACACGAATTTGGAAAACAATCTTGGAAACCATTGTAGAGTAAGTCTACTATTTCAGGAAATTCATGTAAGTTATAACTTATGAGGCAGTGGAACCAAGCATTGGGCATTTTCTAGGTCTTTAAAGGTTACATTTTCTTCATGTGGTTATTTCATAATAGAGAATTCAAGAAGCACCACTTCAAAATCCCAAATGAGAAAGAAAATATGATTGAATAGCATCTTTGGTATAAAAGAGGGAGGTAGGGAATTTCAGGTAAGGAAGTGGGAACAAAATAGCATCCAACTTGTTCTGTCAAAGTCAAAGTCAAAAACATCTTGTAGCCCCCCCTCTGAGCATAAGGAACAGAATCAAATGTCTGTTCAGACCATTGGAAGAGTCCAGAAATTAAAGAAGAAACCTCTTCACCTAAGAACTATATAACTAGCTTGAGAAAATATGGTAATTATGTAGTGTTTTCTTGAATAAAAGTAGAAGCATTTGACTAAAAAACTTCTTCATTGATTTCAGTCTTTTAGAATTTTAAGCTGTTTACTCACTGATTTAAAAAATAACCTGTTGGGCTTCCCTGGTGGCGCAGTGGTTGAGAGTGCACCTGCCGATGCAGGGGACACGGGTTCGTGCCCCGGTCCGGGAAGATCCCACCTGCCGCCGAGCGGCTGGGCCCGCGAGCCATGGCTGCTGAGCCTGCGCGTCTGGAGCCTGTGCTCCGCAGCTGGGGAGGCCGCAACAGTGAGAGGCCCGCGTACCGCAGGAAAACAAAACAAAACAAAACAAAAAACCTGTTTTTTGTTTTATATCTTTTCATTGGGCTTGGGGAGGACAACTGATTCTCCATGGATCAGATTTTCCTTGAGTAAAGTAACAATATTATATATTTTTCTGTCTTCCTCTTCCCATTTCAACCACCACTTTGTAGGTAAGTAATTTCTTCAGGCTTGTAACCAAGCAGGACGCTATGGGGCTTTCCCAGGACGGACACCCCCTCGCCCCCACGTCCTCCGCTTGCCTCTTGTTCATAGAAAAGCACTAGGCTCGCAAGCTTCCCCTGAGTCATAAAAGCCTGGCTCAAGAATTAATGACTGAAAGAATGTGAATATATAATAACAACAAAAAATAGCAGTTGGGCCAGGAGAACTCAGTAACAATTTAAACAACAGATCAGTCAGTTAGCAGTCACAGAATCTTTAGTTCTTCCCTGAAGGAAATAGATAACAGTGTCTGATGCACATTCCTGGGTTATTTTGCAGATACTAAAACCGGCACCAGAGGGAAAAAGCTAACTGCTTGTAGCCATGACATAAGCTGCTCCATCTTGAGCAGTACTGAATGTATGGCTTGCACAATTCCAGGAACTGGTCTCAAGGAAATGGGAACAAATCCATTAAAACAAGCAAGATGGGAATTCCCTGGTGGTCCAGTGATTAGGACTCCACGCTTTCACAGCCAGGGGCCTGAGTTCGATCCCTGGTCAGGGAACTAAGATCCTGCAAGCCTCTCAGCATGGCAAAAAAAAAACAAACCCAAAACAAAAAACTAGCCAGATGATGCTGACCAGACCACCACATGACCAGTTTCAAGATGACTGTTGGAGCTGACTGTGCTGTTCTAAACATAGCCCCTGCCTGCACACCCCTGAAACTTTCCAGTTTTTTTCTGATAAAATCCTTTTCCCTCTAACCGGCAACTGGGAGATGATTTTGGGGACACTAGTCCACCCTCTTCCCAGGGTCTCTTGTCTCTTGAAGATTGACTTTTGTGTCATAGATCTAATATTGCCCTCTCTACTTGTTGCTACATTTTCCCGCTGAAGGTCGCCACTCTCCCCCTCCCCTGCTTTCAGGTATAGCTCTGATCTTATTGAAACATTCACAAAATTGCATTGTATTAGCCAGCCTCAGAGAGATGTTATGCATTCATCTCTACTTCCCGATATTCTCACCTTTGTGTTGTTTCCTCCCAGATTATACCAGAGTTTGTGTGATCAATGGAATATGGCAGAAGTGATGGTATATCATTACCTAGTTTTGATTCTAGAGACTATTGCTTCTATCTTGATTCTGTGTGTGTGTTCACTTGCTCTAAGGGAGGTGAGCTGTCACATATAAGGTCACTCAAGTGGCCTGTAGAGAGGACCACATGGCAAAGAATGGTGTCCTCTGGCCAACAGCCAGCAAATAATGGAAGCTTATCAACAACAATTTGAGGAAACTTGGAGGCTAATTCTCCAGCCTTAGTTGAGTCTTGAGACAATAAAAGCCTTTGCCTACAGTTTGACTGTACCTTTGTGAGAGGATGTGAGCCAGAATCATCCAACTAAGCTGTTCCTGAATTCCTGACTCTCAGAAACTCTGTCAGATAATAAATGTTTGTTGCTATAAACTATAAAATAAACATTATTTTAGCGTAATTTGTTAGATAGCAGTAGAGAACTAATACAAGCACAATGTGTACACATAGTATGACATCATCACTCTGCCTTCCCTTTTCTTAGAGCCTGGAGTTAAAAGATACTTACTACATCTTGGATTCAATACTCCAGAGTTGACACTTGGGTTTTCACAAAACTGAGTGGTCACATTCTCTTCCTTTCATGTTTGCCCAAAATGTAGGGCTAAGCTTCTGCTTTCATCTCCATCTCAGAGTAAAAAATTCTGAATTATGTGGTTCCACACTATCCTCCAAAGCTGGGCCTCACACTTAAACAGCCTGCTTGATAGAGGGTTGGAGTATTTGGGGAGAGCAGGGTATAGCTGTACAACCGAGTTAGCCTGTATCATTTGGGTCTGAAGCTATTTTTTTCCTCCCTTCCTATCTCTGCAAAGACTAATATTCCACAGATATAGTTGATTCTTATTTATGTTCTATAAAGTCACTGTAAACACTGAATTAGCAAATACTGAACCATTGCTCCTAGGTCAAACAGAGGGCTAGGTTTCTGCAAGTTTCTGATCACATTCTCATTAACTGATCAATATATAACCTTGTTTTATGTGTGTTTCTGTTTAAGAATACTTTATTTGATATATACTATTGATTCATTAACACTGAACTCACAAGTAACACCACTGTAATTCATGCTGGATAAAGCTCATCCAACATGTATTTTCCTTGTAAGGCACATCACAGCTTTCTTGCACTTATGAACACTAGTTAGCACTTCAGCACTGCACTTGGGGGCTATATTAAACAGTGAAATCACCAATAAAAAAGCACAAATATGCAAACGTGTGGCACTAAACAGACTGTGAAAACGGCACTTGTTTATAGTATGAGAGCTGAAACAAGAACGTAGAGTATTGCCTCATTCAACCTCAGCCAGGAATGAGCACACTGGGCAACTCAAATTTTTCACCACTCTGCACATGACCACAAATGACTGCAAAACTGCCTTGAGCATTGGTTTTGAGGTTAAAAGTACATTTTACCAAGTAGGCAAATTTGCAAATATCAAATCCACAAAAAATGAGGATCAACGATTCATTGCATTCCTCATATATTCCTAGTGGTAAATGTGTCAAGAGTCCTTGTCATAAAAGTACTTCCTAGCTGGTCATGGATATGAAAAATTGGAAGAGTCGATGTCTGCTCTACTGCACTGGCCCCTACACACTTTCCGTTAACCTGAATACCTACCATCAAATGGTGTCAAACTGATTTTGATGGTTGGGTATCAACAATTTTGAAGTTGGAACAGATGGGTCCCTTTACCCAGTGAGGGCAAACAGCCTGGATGCTCTGTTTTCTCAGACTCCTGCACCTGGATCTGATTACTGATAACCACCTTTCCCTGCCCAGCAGTTTCTCTTAAGTTTTCACACACTCCCTGTTCTCAGTATCTGATGTCAATAGTCCTGGGGATGATATAACAATATAGATCTTTACTAAACTGTTTGCTTTTTTCACCCATCAAAATCTTTTCTGTCCCCCGTCTCCATATCAACCTGGAAATTATAAACAAATAAGATCAGACTTTCTTGATCATAAAATCACCTAGAGATCTTATTTGAAAAAAACAGATTTCTCCCAAAATATAGATCAGAATTTCTAGGGAAAGGTCCTGAAAGTATACAGTCTTACCAAGTGTTCTATGATGGTTTTTATGATTAGACATGTTCTGGGCCTTAGTAGTTCTCCAAAAACTTCAAGAACTTGGAAAAGGATAAATAAAAGAAAATAATATACCTGACTCAAGATTTTCCTTAGGTCCATTTGGACCCAGATTTTTAATTGAAATGAATTATCAGGAAGTCTCAGCCTTTTCACATAAGTAATAGTTAAAATTATAACAATGGAATTACAATGGATATATTAGTTGGAGGTACGCCTTATGGTCCTGGCTTCCTACTAAGGAGGTGGCAATAATTTTTGTAAAATATTTAATATATCAAATTTGAGAGTCATTGATTCTACTGCTTTCTTAATCTTACCAGAAGGCATCACAAGAAAGTTTTTATCAACTACATCAAAACTGAAAAAAAAAAAAAAAAAAAAAAAAAACTGCTACCTGGCCAATAGCAATTGTAAGACACCAAGACACAATTAGTGTTAGATGAATTTCCATTGTAGCTATACTAAAATGTAAAACAAACAGCAAAAACATCAAAAACGGTAGCAAACAATTGATGAATTCAGATTATGTTATTATATTATTATATTACATTGATTTATTTAATATAAATTGTAATTGCCCCAATCATACTAAAGACTACATTCCAACTAGGAGAGTCTTGAATACTTAGAAAATGGTACACCATTTGTATAGGCTTATATGTTTGTTTGTTTTAAGCTCTAAAAAAATTACTCTTTTTTTAAAACTATATCATATTATTTACTTCTTGACAATATCTACTTTCCTTCATATCCATTGCCTGCCTCTGGTTGAATTTCGATTATTCATTTAAACGCTAACATTCGTTTAAACTCTAACATCCTCTTGTAATGGTTTGAAGTTTTACTGTTGCAATTACTCCTGCGAAGCAGAGTGTAGAATGGTGCTGTGTTAATAGCTCCATTTTTACTTGTTCTTAGTGTCCAGCCTTTCATGGATCACTTTCCTCTAGTTCGTTTGTGATAATTAGCCTAAATTAGAGGTTCTCAAACACCAGTGAATATCTAAAATTTTTTGGGAGCTTCTTAAAAACACAGCTGCTACAGACATATCTTAGAGTTTCTGAGTCCGATTCTGAATGGGATCTAGTCATGGGAAGCCCAGAGTGCTTAATCAGGAGAATCCAGGGTGAGCTTTGGCACTTGTAGACTTATTCATGTTCATAACAAGGGCATCTGCACACAAATTGTGTTTCCCCTGGCTGCATCAACTTTAAATTTGGCTTCTTGAGAGACCTAACCCTGCCAGTCAAATTTCTACTCCTAATATCTAAATGTGCACATTGACATTAATTCATATTTTATTTGCTCCATTTTGATAACATTAAATCACACAGAATTTCCAGTGAATGGATCTAATTTATGCATCCTGTTAGAATGATAGGTGTGAATTAGTTATAAGTCACTTATAGATTAAGTGGGTGTATTTTAGTTTTTTCTGAGATAAATGCTTTTTTTTTTAGATAAATGCTTTAAACGAAAGATTACATTAATAAAAGAATTCTAGATTGTGAACTAGACTGTTAAAGTTATACTTTTATCTTGATTAGAGTTTTTGGATCTGTCAAATCAGATCCAGAAATTGTCTCTGTGCCTGGTTACTCTATTATCACTTTCAGAGACCACATCCTTTAAGAAGTCTACCTCAATTTGGTATTGTAATTCTCCCCTCACGGTAATTCAATCTTTCCTTTAAAAATTAACACCAAGCAATATAAGAATCAACATCTTATGTATGAATGAAAATAACTTCATAGCCTTTTTTTTCCATTAAAAGAATTGTTAAAAAGATTGAATGCAAAAAATATATTCACATGTCCTAAAAGTTTACATAGCACAGATTGGATGCTTAATGTGACTGCCATTAAAACAAATCAATAATGAAACCCCTTAAACACTGAAGCAATCAAACACAGCTGGAAAACATTCATTGGAAATCATGATATATTTTATAAATCAGAGATGGCAAATCGATAACAAGGTTGAAGGTGCACCTGTGGTGATCAGTCTTGGTTGCATTTTCCTGACAGGTGGCCACATAATATTCATTGGGAAGAAGATTATATCGGATAGATGGGATAAGCTGATGTCTGGGCCATTCACTGCTTATAGCCACAATAAAGATTGAGACTTAATGAATTAGTCCTCTTATGTGTACATAATTACATAGACAAACAAGAAATACTCTAGTGAGAATAGTGGCATTGTTAAATTAAATGGTTAGTATATGTTGGATTATATGAAATTGAAAATACAAAGCTGTGCCATCAATAATAGAATCTTGGAAGCTAAAATTACCTTAGAGACCTTAATTCAACCTCTGATTTTACAGATGTGGAAAGAAAGATGCAAAGCAGATAAGTCATTTGTTCAAGCCAAAACAATAGGTAAAATCTAAATCTAGAAATCACAATATTCTTCCGTTTCTGATGTATATATCTAACATCTAGGAATTAAACACACACAGTTAATATTTCTATTGCAAAAGACATTTTATGAGTTGGTTTTCTGGAATTTGATTCTGTCTTACTAGAGATAGAATTTAACTTTTGAAAGCTAGATCTCCAGAGAAGTCCATAAAGGTTTTCATGCCAAAGCCCATCTTTCCTTCTGCAACAGAAAGAGGACTGTAAAAACTTTTTGATTCATGGAACTTAAGGAAGAAAAAGTTGAAGTCTGAAATGTTTTATTATAAACTTAAAGAGTCCCAATGAATAAAATTTCTAATATGTTTTCTAGGTTGACATTCTAAGTATGTGTCTATACTTTTCCACTACCCCAAAATTTCAAATTCAGTGAGTATGAGACAGGGACTGGAATTCTGTTTTAAGGAATCCCAGGTGACCTGACTATATGTTGGTTTTATGAACAACTGGCTCCCAAAATATATATTTCATCCTTAGCATGGTCTATAGATTCCTTCATGCTCTTAAAAAGAAATGTCCTTTAGGGCTTCCCTGGTGGTGCAGTGGTTGAGAGTCTGCCTGCCGATGCAAGGGACACGGGTTCGTGCCCCGGTCCGGGAAGATACCACATACCGCGGAGCGGCTGGGCCAGTGAGCCATGGCTGCTGAGCCTGCGCATCCGGAGCCTGTGCTCCGCAACTGGAGAGGCCACAACAGTGAGAGGCCCGCGTACCGGAAAAAAAAAAAAAAAAGGAATGTCCTTTATTATTTCTGTTACAATCCAGATAAGCTAGTTTCCTTGATTTTCAAACCAAATATAATGATTCATTGCCATCTCTTAATACATGCTGTAAGTTATCAGGGAGAATTTTTACACTTCCAGTGTTTCCATTCACAAACTCTAATTAGTGTTTAATCAGGTCCAACCCTAATTCTCACCGACTCTATGTATCAGTAACCCATAGTTTCACAACCACCCCAGAGCCAGTGGCTTGAAACAACCATTTATTTAGCTCATGATTCTGTAGGTTAGCAGTTTGGGCTGGCCTCAGCTGGATTGTTTTTCTGTTGGTCTCAATGAATATCACTTATGTAAATACAGTCACCTGCCAGTCAGTTGAAAGTCTTTGCTGCTGGGGATTGGCTGGCTGTAGGCTGTTTTGACAACAGTGACTGGACCACATGTTGCCCATCAAACAGCAAGCCAGCCAAGGCTCTGTCATATGGTGGTAGTGGCAAATATCCAAAGAGCCTAAGTAGCAGGAAAACCTCATTGTGCAACAACTTTTAGGTCTCTGCTTGCACCATGATGCTAATGTTCTATTGGCCCATAAAAGTGACACGGCCAGCCCAGATTCAAACGTTCTATTAACAGGCTCTATTTCTTGCTAGGAAGACCTGCAAAATCACATCACAAGAGTATAGATGCAGGGATGAGAAGAATCTGCCATCATTTTTACAGTCTGTCATATGTTGATACTGCTCATGACTGCCTGAATAGAATGTCAGAAAATAATTTGATCAAAGTCTCACACCTAGTCAGTTTTAAGGAAAGATTCACGCAAGACATGTTTGATTCCAAAGTTATTGAATCCATCTTATGAAAGATCTTAAATACATCTTATACCTCTTCCTTCTTTCATCTCTATTGAATTATCTGAAGTCAAGCCATATCACCTCTGACCTGGATATAATCTCCTTCTCATTGATTTCCTGTTCCCAACTTCCTATCTGCAATATCTTTTCCATGAAGTAATTTAAGTGACATTTTAAAATGTAAATCAAATTATACTATTTCCTTAATTAAAACCTTCCAATGGCTTGTCACCTCATATTAGAAAACAAAAATCCAAACTTCTTATCTTCATTTATAAGACCCGAAAATATCTCCCACTTTGCTTTGCTCCCCATACATACATCATTCTATCCTGTCCAGGATTCTTGAGCAACACTGACCTGTTCATTGTTTCTCCGATACATTGAGTTTTTTCTCCTTAAAAGCCTTTGATTTGTCCCTGGAGACAGGACTTCTGAAAGGAAGATTCTTCCCTCTTGGACTACTTGGCTCTCTGTCATTGACTCATTGACAATGTCAGCTTCACAGGAAAAAAAAAAAAAAAGATTGTTTTCTGTAAGGTAGCCATGATTTTCCCTGGGTCCTTCCCAAAGGCAATTTATTACATTAATATTGGGGTGGAAGCTGGTGAATGGTGTCAATATAACATTCATCAGTATTTGAAATCGTCTTGCATGTTCATTTACTTTTATAAGATCTATTTCCTTATTACCCTTGTAAACCAAATGACAGTAGAGAACTTGTCTATCATAATCACTGCTACATTCTTAATGAAGGACTGGTGCTTGAAACAATATTTGTTGAATTAAGAAATGACATGCTTCAGATCTTGGAAAAAGCCATGAAAAATAACACAGGGCTCTTTCCATATCCTGGACAGCTTTCGGTGATGAGCAGAAGCCCAACTATTCCAAAGCTCATCCTCCTAAGGGTTTCTTCTTTGATGAGAGTCCCTACACAATTGTTGAACATTATGCTAAAAGGATTAAAGCATTCCTCTTCAGGGTGTGTAGGCTAGGTATGACTTCAGGGATGTCCATGTGACCAAAAGGAAAACAATGGTCTTCATTTAAAATTAATTTTCTCTAACATCTAAATGACTGATGTTATATCCCTACCAAGTATGACAAAGGGGAAATGATAAAGGTTGAAGAAAACTAAAGACCTGAATGATGGGGAGAAGTAAATACTGAGAGAAGAAACATAAGAGGATTGTGGATTTAGTGACACAGAAGACAAATTTCATTGACTTGCTTTGATCAACCCTATTTTATTTTAACTTGGTAGAGACAAAACTATAAGCTAACTCTGGAGTATTTTTGTCAGTCCTGACTGAAAATACAGGCAGCTGTGTTTTAGATGATTTATGAATATTTTTAACACAGATTGTGTAAAGGATTTCAGTCTCAGGAATAAAGTATACTTGACAGCAGAGTTATAACTAGGAGGACTGGTAAGAACAGTTATGGAGATTAAAGAATGTGTCCTAGATTTACAAGAGTGTATACCAAATCATTCAGTCATAATTACCTTAGAGAATTGGTAGAGAAAAGAAAATAACTTGTTAAACTGCAAAGTATGCTATCTTCTCTCAGTGTTGCTTATCGGGGTATTCTTTTAATGTTGTGTGGGCATTGTAACAAAATGGCATTCTTGAGACTGTTTATGTAAGAATATTGACATTTCCAGAAGATTCGTGACATATCAAAATGTCTACAAAGAGTTTATCTTAGACTCTGATTAGAAGGAGCTTATATTTTGCTTAACTGAATTCTCATGTGAGTAATGCAGAATGCTTTATATACCTATTATATACTATTTGTAGATGTATGCATATAATATTTATATTTCAGTGTTTTTATTTTTGAATGTTTCATTTTTATTGGAATGGTAATAGCCTGCTCCTAGACGCATTCAAATTTTTGTATATCACTAAACTTGGTAATTAAGGTTGTTTTATTTAAATTGTTGTAGCTGTTCTGTTTTTATGTATTCAGACTCCTAAACATTGCAGTTATTGGAACATAAATATACACTCAAGTAGATTGGGGATATTTAAGAATCAACATTATTTACTCACTTATTCAATAAAGCTGTGTTTATTGAACACCTATTATGTGGGGGGACTAGGCAAAGTGACTGTGGAAAATACAAGATAAGAAGACAAATATCTTTTAAAAAAGTAATTCAAATCATTTTTTGGTATAGATAATACACATTCACAAATCAGTAAAGTATAAAAAATGAAAAGACTGTGTATGATTAAATTGCACACTTTAAATGGGTGAATTTTATGGTATATGAATTGTATCTCAGTAAGTCTGTTTAATAATAATATGTGAATTTTTTTAAACATCTTTATTGGAGTATAATTGCTTTACAGTGGCGTGTTAGTGTCTGCTTTATAACAAAGTGAATCAGCTATACATATACATATATCCCATATCTCCTCCCTCTTACATCACCCTCCCACCCTCCCTATCTCACCCCTCTAGGTGGTCACAAAGCACTGAGCTGATCTCCCTGTGCTATGCGGCTGCCTCCCACTAGCTATCTATTTTACATTTGGTAGTGTATATATGTCCATGCCACTATCTATCTCACTTTGTCTCAGCTTAACCTTCCCACTCCCTGTGTTCTCACATATACCCAGAGACCATAGTTCAAAAAGACACATACACACCAATGTCCATTGCAGCACTATTTACAATAGCCAGGTCATGGAAGCAACCTAAATGTCCATCGACAGACGAACGGATAAAGAAGATGTGGTATTTTTAAACAATGGAATATTACTCAGCCATAAAAGGGAATGGAACAGGGTCATTTGTAGAGATGTGGATGGACCTAGAGACTGTCATACAGAGTGAAGTAAGTCAGAAAGAGAAAGAAAAATATTTTATATTAACGCATATATGTGGAATCCAGAAAAATGGTACAGGTAAACTGGTTTGCAAAGCAGAAACGGAGACACAGATGTAGAGAACAAACTTATGGACACCAAGGGGCGAAAGTGGGTGTGGGGGGGCAATGGTGGTGGGATGAATTGGGAGATTGGCTTTGACATATATACAGTAATATGTATAAAATGGGTAACTAATAAGAACCTGCTGTATAATAAATAAATAAAATTCAAAAAACAAAACAAAACAAAAAATACTATGTGAAAACTGATATTTACAGAAATATAAGTGATCGAAATGGATTCTTTGAAGGTTGATATTGGCTGGTAGACATAGGCACAACTATAGTGTTCTTTAACGTTGACATCTATTCCGCTTGGGTTGGCCTCTGTTCTGATTGGTTAGTGCAGAGGGTTCACCAATTATTAAGAATTTGATCATCACCGTACTTCCAAGTAGAGGGTTTGGAGTAGAAAAATATTCTTGAAAGAGGGACAAAATATGGAAAAAGAGATATGACACCAAGGAAAATCCAAATGGAAGAAATTCAAAAGCAGTAGCCTACTGGGACAAATGCTTAGGACAGAGATTCTCAGAGCATGGGAAAGGAACCACCTTGTATCAGAATATTGGAGAGGCTTATAAAAAATGCCAATTTCCTAGCTTCACCTCAAATCTAGGAAATCTGATTTCCTGTGAGTAAACTAAGCAAGTTTCCTTTTAATAAGCACCCTCAAGTAATTTTTAAGGATTGAAATGAAAAGTTTGAGAGCTATTAGTTTAGAGGATGTATTTACTACATAGTGGGGTTTGAATGATGAAATTATTGAAACAGAAGAATATCTATGAAAACTAGACAGAGAGGGTAGTTTCAACTTTGTAGATGGTGACGAAATGGTTTACAGAGAGAGTTGCAAAAGCTGAGATTACTAGACTTTTGCTTAATTTAGTCGAATCATTTGGAATTTCCTAATCATCAGGAAATTGTTCGAAAATTAAAAATCTTTATATAAAAAAGATTTATGTATACTTCCTTCTGGTTTCTCATGAGGATAAAGAGAACTGGAAATTGCATCACTTCCACACTTCACATGAAAAATAGTTGGACAGACTGCAACTTCATGAATTATTTTGGGCCTATCACAGAGTTGAGTGTCACAGTGCAGTATAATAACCTGAAGTCTAAGGAAATACAGGCAACTGTGGAGAGAGAAAGGATGCTAGCACTTGGGGCACATAAAGCCAAACAGCAGTAAGAAGAAGTAAGCTAGAATATTTAACAAACTGGTGGAGGCCAAGTGTAGATGGGTGAAACAGAGTGGAACCTTGGGGGCTGCAGACATACATGGAGTTCATAGGCTTTTGCTGGATTCTTTTTCTCCATGAACCCCAATTGCCTAGATTTGTGATAATGTGTCTCTTCTTGTGAAGACCTGAGGGAGGGGAAAAGTAACTGCTATGGGAGGGTTATGAAAAGCTACCCAAATCTTCTCCTCAGTCTTTCTCATAGAACAAAGTCAATCTGGATCAAGGAAGGCTATCAAATGCCATCACATTTAGTTTATTTGTGAAAAGCCATTGCAGCTGTGTGAGGGTAACAGGGGGAAAAAAACACAACACAGCAACTCATCTTGGGGGTAAAGGGGAGGGAAGGGCAGGATACATTCTCAGAACAGAAATACAGCTGAGAGACGGTTAGAAGAACTGGAAGATCACAGTCGTGACAAGTAGGGACATACTTCCTACTTAATACTGATGCTTAATCAACACAACAAGAATTCCCCCTACCCCAACCCAACCACCATCACAGCCTAACAAGCATCAAGTAACAAATAACAGTGAATACTCCCAGAAGAGTTCAAGAGCACGAAAGCCTTAAAGGGAACATTTAAAGCTAAAGGTAGAACAAATATTAAGAAAAACCTTAATATTTTTTGCAAACCTCCTCCCACTTTGAACAAATGGTGGTGCTAGAGGAATATGAAAAGGCTGGTGCTAGGAGGTTGACTGTAGCAGCAAGAAACCACAAACCCCTACCATCTCTACATTAAGTCAAATTCCCATGCTAAAGGCCTAGCAGATGTAAAACTATATGTACTTCCAGGCACACTAAAACAAACAAACAAAACAAAAAACTTTTATCCTTGTCTCTATTATTTTGTGCTGGAAGCCTTTATTTCATCCAACAATTACTAGATATATAAAAGAGAAGAAAAATATGACACACTGCTAAGAGATGAACCAATCAACAAAAGTCAATTCAGATATGACACAGATGTTGGAATTATTTGGCAGGAAATTTAACATCACTAAATTTAATATGTTAAATACTCCAACAAAATAGAGGTTAACATGAAAAATAGATGGATTAACTGAGTACAGGGAAGAAAACTATAAGAAAGAATCAAATAGAAATGTGAGACATTTTTAAAAAAATGAACAAAATTAAGACTATGTTCTATGAACTTATAAATTGACTCCATACAGCTGAATAAATAATCAGTGAACCTGAAGACAGAAACGTTAAATAAAAATAAAATCATAAAGAGAAATATAAGTAAACAAACAAAACAAAGCAGGGAATCCAAGAGCAGTGGGTCAGTAACAGTCTAATACATATAACTGGTAACCAAGAAAGAGGAGAGAAAGAGAGAGAGAGAGAGAGAACAAGACAAAAGAAATATTAGAAGAAAAACTGGTTAAGAATTTTCTATAATTTATGACAGATATCAAAAATGTGCTCTCATCAATCCCATCCAACATTCTACTGGAAGTCCTAACCAATGAAATTAGGCAAGGAAAAACATCAATGCATAATTTTTTATGGAACTAGAACAAATCATCTCACAATTTGTATAGAGACACAAAAGACCCCGAATAGCCAAAGCAGTTTTGAGGGAAAAAAACGGAGCTGGAGGAATCAGACTCCCTGACTTCAGACTATACTACAAAGCTACAGTAATCAAGACAATGTGATACTGGCACACAAACAGAAACATAGATCAATGGAACAAGACAGAAAGCCCAGAGATAAACCCACGCACCTATGGTCAACTAATCTATGACAAAGGATGCAAAGATATACACTGGAGAAAAGACAGTCTCTTCAATAAGTGGTGCTGGGAACAATGGACAGCTACATGTAAACGAATGAAATTAGAACACTCCCTAACACCATACACAAAAATAACCTCAAAATGGATTCAAGACCTAAATGTAAGACCAGCCACTATAAAACTCTTAGAGGAAAACATAGGCAGAACACTCTTTGACATAAATCACAGCAAGATCTTTTTTTGACCCACCTCCTACTGGAAATAAAATAAAAAATAAACAAATGGGACCTAATGAAACTTAAAAGCTTTTGCACAGCAAAGGAAACCATAAACAAGATTAAAAGACAACCCTCAGAATGGGAGAAAATATTTGCAAATGAATCGACAGACAAAGGATTAATATCCAAAATATATAAACAGCTCATGCAGCTCAATATTAAAAAAACAAACAACCCAATCCAAAAATGGGCAGAAGACCTAAATAGACATTTCTCCAAAGATATACAGATGGCCAAAAAGCACATGAAAAGCTGCTCAACATCACTAATTATTAGAGAAATGCAAATCAAAATTACAATGAGGTAATTGTACACCAGTTAGAATGGGCATCATCAGAAAATCTACAAACAACAAATGCTGGAGCGGGTGTGGAGAAAAGGGAACGCTCTTGCACTGTTGCTGGGAATGTAAATTGATACAGCCAGTATGGAGAACAGTATGGAGGTTCCTTTAAAAACTAAAAATAGAATTACCATATGATCCAGCAATCCCACTACTGGGCATATACCCAGAGAAAACCATAATTCAAAAAGACACATGCACCTCAATGTTCACTGAAGCACTATTTACAATAGCCAGGTCATGGAAGCAACCTAAATGCCCACCAACAGACGAATGGATAATGAAGTTGTGGTACATATATATAATGGAATATTACTCATCCATAAAAAGGAACGAAATTGGGTTATTTGTAGAAACGTGGATGGATCTAGAGTCTGTCATACTGAGTGAAGTAAGTCAGAAAGAGAAAAACAAATATCGTATATTAATGCATGTATGTGGAACCTAGAAAAATGGTACCGATGAACCGGTTTGCAGGGCAGAAGTTGAGACACAGATTAGAGAACAAACGTATGGACACCAAGGGGGGAAAACCACAGTGGGGTGGGGATGGTGGTGTGCTGAACTGGGCGATTGGGCTTGACATGTATACACTGATGTGTATAAAATTGATGACTAATAAGAACCTGCAGTATAAAAAAACAAACCAAAAAAACAAGTAATACTAAACTTTCTTTGGGTTATTTGTATGGAAATATGTTAATATAAATGTTTCAGACATTACATGAAATTTCTAAAAATCTTATATGTTCTGGTATAATGTTATAAGTCATAACTCTAGTTATTATTTTAAAATGTATATCTCAGAAATAACTAAATTTCCTTGTCAATTGCATTATTATGCACTTTCATCAAATCTTTAACCGTGGTCATTTTTATTTTTTATTTTTTATTTATTTTTTTTTTTCTTGCGTTATGCGGGCCTCTCACTGTTGTGGCCTCTCCCATTTGCGGAGCACAGGCTCCGGACGCGCAGGCTCAGCGGCCATGGCTCACGGGCCCAGCCGCTCCGCGGCATGTGGGATCCTCCCGAAACGGGGCACGAACCCGCGTCTCCTGCATCGGCAGGCGGACTCTCAAGCACTGCGCCACGAGGGAAGCCCCATTTTTAAATCTTTTGTCATTTACAGACAGTTCTGGGTGTACTCTGATGCTTTTGCAAATATGTTCCTATAAAAGGGTTTCATCTTCAAGGAATTCATGGAAAAGACTGACAAGTACAGGTTTCTGGTAACTGACTGTACTGCTGAACTGAATGAATAAGCATTTTCAGAACTCTAATGGAAAACTGATGAATTCATAAAAGTGCTAACAAAAGATCAAGATGAAAAAAAATTAATTACATGGGACTATGTGAACTGATGAGGATGGTTATAATTTTTGTGACTTTCTGTTTGAATAATAAAAAAAAAAATCCCACAAGGACTCAGATGCAAAAAATATACAAATCAATTTTCACTGCAAAGTAAAGGAGCTGTTACAGTGGAGGATTACTGGACTGAATGTCAGTATTATGACATAGTATGAGTGTGTTTTGTGTTTGGTGATTGCAATCATTGTTGCTTTTGTTGTGGTCATCCATTTACAATGCTTGGTGTCAGTTTATTTATCTCTTGTAAAAATAAAATACAGTGTGTGTGCGTGAGTTGTGAAAAAAAATGAAATCAAGTTACATAAATGTAAAAAGTAATGCATACAGAAAGTAAGAAAACAATCTTTTTAGGCAGACAACATGATTGACATTTGTAGAAAATCCCAATGTATAAGAAAGCCCCAATAAATAATTAATGAGTTTAGCAAGGTTGTAGGATAGAAGGTCATAAGATACAAAGTCAACACACCAAAATCAATTTTGGAAAATAGTATTTTGGCTAGATATTGTATGGATAAAGACATAAATACTGTAACAGACCAATACTGTACTCCCTACTTAATAAATCTGTTTTAGCAATTTCAAAATTATTTTATGTTTGTAAAAGGATTGAAAAAAATAAGTAAACATATCATTGATATTGAGAGCCAAGTCTGTCATTGTCAGAGAAAGAAGTTACAAATAAGGGAATCTTGAAGACTACAATAAACCCTGTGGTGTTCATTGGAGATTTAACTGGAGTATTAGTACTAATTCATTCTTTAAATATGTAAATATGTACATGGACAGAATACACATAGATACAGAGGTAAATTGTAGTGCTGTACGGTGAGAAAGACAAGTAGAAATGACACCTCAGTAACAATGAAATGGTGCCCAGGTCTTGTTTTTAGATATCATTTTCCAATAGGAGAAACTAGGAGTCCTTAGAGAAGTCATTATTTCCAGGCAAAACAAAAGAGGAGCCTGGGGCTTCTTGTATTCTACGAAAGGAAGAGAGAATACTCTTTAAATGATGGGAACATATTGAAAAGGCATAAGAACCAACCTGAAAGGCACTGCCAATGGCTAAAGCTTTGATAATTTTAGCACCAAACTAAATAATGGTATTATTGGATTATAAGTATAGAATAGTTATAATGAATGAATATCTATGCATCGATAGTAATATGAATAAATAATTTAATAGATTAAATGGGAGAAGTGGCAGCTATTTCTTACAGAATTCCAGTTAATAAATGTAAAAGGAATGAGATAAAAACAAGATCACCATTACAGAATCACAGTAATAATTGTTGCAGGCATGATATATTGATGAATGCTAAATTTTATGGATGAAAAACTTAATTAGAAACAGTATATTTGCATAGTCTAAAAAGTATCTTCCTCCAAATAATTATTTATTTCAAAGGGAAACATGTTAACTTTACAGTGGAGAAACCTGGAAAACACCTTCTTAACCATTTGATCAAGGTTAACCTCACCATTGATAAGACATAGTTACATCATGTAGCCCTTGATGATGCAATAAGAAGGGGATATCACTTCTGTGCTATTGTTGGCTATGTACAAACTGAATCAAATCATAAGGCAAATCAAAAAAACCCTATTTGAGGGACATTCTATAAAAATATTGATCGATAATCTTCAAAAGTGTCAAGGTCATGAAAGTTCAGGGAAAACAGAGGAGCTGTCACAGATTGGAGAAAAGTTAGGAGACATGAAACCAAATGCAATGCAAACTAAATGCATAGGGTGCTGTAAAAACATACCAAAAGATATTAGTGGAAAAACTGGTGAAATAAAAATAAAATCTGTAGTTTAGTTAATAGTATTGTACTAATGTCACTTCCTTAGTTTGACACTCAGATTATGTAGTGGAAGCTATGTGAAGCACACATAAGCGTTTTCTAATGTTTTTCAGCTTTTCTTTAAAATTATTTCAAAATAAAATGGTAAAGAAAGAAATCTAACAACCCTGAAAGCAGATATTGTATGTTAAAGTGGTAATTATTATTTTACAAATAAAAGCATAAAATCAAACATAACCCCCAAAATTGTGTAAAAAGCCACAGATTGAGAAGGTTGACTCTACATGTTCTTACCAGTGTGAGTATGTGTGTATATATGTGTGTGTATGAAAGTCTGGTTTGTGTATATATGTTTGTGTGCATGTCAGTTCTTGTGTGGTTGCTAATGACTCAGTTCAGAATTGAAAAAAATAGGAAGCCAGATTTACAACTAGAATAAGAGATTTGACACCAGCAGGATGTGCTTCTCTCTATCTTTTATTTATGATTCATTCTGGGAAATGGTGAGATTTTAACAAATCAGCCAACATCCCATCTATGCAAAGATGGCCTCTGATAGAACTTGACTCACACCACTTTAGAGCCATGTGATTAGTGTGGGAGAGGAACAATTCCCCAAAAGAAAGATGCAGTTTCCAGGAGAACGATAGCATATGGGATGGACAAAATAGTTCATATCTTCACACTTAAACAAGATGTATTTTTCATACAATACTCAAGAAAAATAAAAATAGAGGCAATGAAATAGCACAGAGCAATCTGAAGGATAATTTTTGTGACAGTTTAATAAGAGCATTTTATAAGTAATAAAACAAAAATGAAATTTAATGTCACACCAAGTACTATCTGAAAGGAATATTCTTTAAAAAAATAAATATTGCTTCACAATGTTCATGGAACAATTTAACTTGTTGAAACATTGATTTTAGTAACTATTTCTATATGAAAACAGATTCTTCATTCAATTGCAAAAATTAACGCATACTGAAACTAACAATGGCAAGATTGCAGGATACAAGGTTAATATATCAAAATCAATTGCTTTTCGATATTTCTGCAATGAACAAATAGAATCTGAAATTTAAAATATAATTCCATTTACATTAGCACTCCAAAAAAATAAAATAGGTTTAGATCTAACAAAACATGTAAAGCCCTATGAGGAAAACTACAAAATTCTGATGAATGAAATCAAAGAACTAAATAAATGGAGGCCTATTCCATGTTTGTGATAGGAAGATGATTGTCAAGATGTCAGTTCTTCCCAACTTGACCTATAGATTCAATGCAATCCCAATCAAAACCCCAGCAAGTTATTTTATGGATATTGGCAAACTGAATCTAAGACTTATTCAGAGAGGCAAAAGACCCAGAAAAATCACCACAATATTGAAAGAGAAGAACAAATTTGGAGGACTGACACTACCTGAGTTCAAGACTTACTCTAAAACTATAGTAATCAAGACAGTGTGCCATTGGTCAAAGAATAGACAAATAGATCATTGGAACAGAATGGAGACCCCAGAAATAGACCCACATAAATATAGTCTACTGATATTTGACAAGGGTCAAAGCCAATTCAATGAAGTAAAAATAATCTTTCCAACAAATGTTTCTGAAAAAACTGGACATCCACATGCAAAAAAAAAAAAAAAATCCAGACACAGACCTTACACCCTTTACAAAAACCAACTCAAAATGGGTCATAGACCTAAAAGTAAAATGCAAAACTATAAAATTCCTAGAAGATAACATAAGAAAACCTAGATGACCTTGGGTATGAGGATGACTTTTCAGATACAACACTGAAATATGATCCATGAAAGAAATAATGGATTAGCTAGACTTCATTAAAATTAAAAACTTATGCTCTGTGGAAGACATTGCCAAGAGAATGGAAATACAAGCCACAGACTGGTAGAAAATATTTGCAAAAGATACATCTGATAAAAGACTGGTATTTAAAACAGATGAAGAACTCTTAGAACTCAACAGAAAGAAAGCAAACTCAATTAATCAATGCGTCAAAGACCTTAACAGACTTGTCGCCAAAGATGTACATATTGCAAATAAGCAGATGAAAAGATGCTCCACATGATATGTCATCAGGGAAGTGCAAAGTAAAACAACAATGAGATACCACTACTCACCTCTTAGAAGGGTCAACATGTAAAACAATGACAGTATCAAATGCTGGTTATTATGTTAAACAACAGGAACTCTCATTCATTGCTGGTAGGGATGCAAAATGCACTTTGGAACAGTTTGGCAGTTTCTTACAAAACCAAACACACTCTTATCATGAAATTCAGAAATCACACTCCTTGGTACTTACACAAAGAAGTTCAACACATATGTCCACACAAGCGGCTAGACGCGTGAGCCATGGCCGCTGAGCCTGCGCGTCCGGAGCCTGTGCTCCGCAACTGGAGAGGCCACAACAGTGAGAGGCCCGCGTACCGCAAAAAAAAAAAAAAAAGAAGTAAGTTATTAAGCCGTGAAAAAACATGGGGGAATCTTAAATGAATTATTTTTAAGTGAAAGAAGACAACCTGAAAAGGCTCCATACTGTATGATTCCAACTATATGACATTCTGGAAAAGGGAACTATGGAGACAGTAAAAAGATAAGTGTTTGGGGGAAGGGAGGAATAGGCAGAGCACAGAGGATTTATAGGGAAGTGAAAATACTTTGTGTGATTCTCTAATGTGGATACATGCCACTATACATTTGTCCAAAACTAAAGAATGTGCAACACCAAGAGTGAGCCCTAAAGCAAACTATGGACTTCAGATGATAATGATGAGTCAATGTAGCTTCATCCATTGTAACAAATGTAACACTCTGTTGGGTGAAGTTGATAATGGGGGTGCGGGGCATGGAAAGGGTGGCTATGCCTGTGTAGGGGCAGGGTGTAAATGGGAAGTCTCTGTTCTCTCCTCTCAACTTTGCAGTGAACCTAAAATCTGTCTAAAAAATAAAATCTTAAAAAATTAAAGCAACATCAAAAATACCTACTTGCTGAAGTAAAATGCAAGCACAAGATTTTTCCTTATTTTAAAGCAATAATTTGTCCTTGTAGTTAATTATTCTTAACCCAAGATTGTAATACTGTACATATTACGGTATTTTCTTTTTTATCTCCTGGATGCATTTGGATAAGGATATGATGCTATTCTTATATCAGAGATTATTGTTAACCTCTCCCCTAATGTTTTTCCTCTTTCAGAAACTTTGGGTTTTTCTTTTGAACTTGCTTTCTAAATTTTTTAAGATTTGTCCTGATAACTCAATGTTATTATGACGTAAATAAAATTAAACCATCACAACAAATAAGAAAACTAAAGAAAAAGGAAAAGAAAAAAATTTCCAAATTTAATTTTTCTCTACCAATTATAAGCAGTGTGATCCTGAACACATTGATACTTGACCCTCAATTTTCTCAAATTTTAATTCGTAATAAGAAGGTCTGCTCTACTAATTTATTTTTATTCATGTTCATATCAAATGAGGCAATATAATATGAAAAGGGCAAACAGAATATAAAGAAAAAAACACATATTAATACCTTGTACAAGGCATCAAGCAAAATCCTTTTAACCTCTCAAGCTGCAGCAGGAGGTGTTTGGTGGTAAAAGAGAAAAACTATTCCTGATAAAAAAACATTTCTGAATAGAAGAGGAGAACCTTACATGTAAAATTTATCCTAGAAAAGCACCTCCACTCCCACCTCCCATGGAAAGACAGAGGTTATATGTTTCAGTCAGCAATCCATCAGGACAGCTGCAGAAAGTAATTTACAGAAATGTTGTAGCAGTCATTTATTTATTGATTTTTTTTAAAGCTTTTTTAAAGCTTTAGCGAAGACTGTATATTTAGGTAACTCAGAATATCAGCTGTAGCCTAGCCTTCATGGACCAACTCTGTTTAACCTTGTTCCAACTTGTGTGGCAACCTGGTCTCTTCTGCTTTTCAGTATGTCATGTATTTGTGGATTGTGGTGAATATTTTGCAGGGGAAAAAACATTGAGGAGGAGGTTGTATGTGGAGATAGTGTCGGTGGTAATATTGCATATCTCCTACAAGATAATATTTCTTTTTTATACCACATGCAATACACACACACACTTTTTTTTTCTCTCTTTCAAGCTCAAGCTGTAGGCCATATAGCCAAAAAGTGGTGTTTTCTTCCCTAAAATTTTCTCTTTATCAACTGTTGAACGATGCTCCTGTATTCTACTTTTGTTTCACATATCCCTTTTGAAATACCAAATTTCTCTCCCCCACACCTTGAAGATTAGTTTCCGTTTTCCTTTGGAAAATGGGGTTCTCTCTTCAACCACTGCCACTTGACTCTTGCATTTATCTTGCATAGGTATCCATCTCAAAAACAGTTTTCCCCCATTAAGAGAATTATTTTACCAGGTGCTAAGAATATAACTTTTGTTCCCTAAATTATTATTATTATTATTATTTGCGGTACGCGGGCCTCTCACTGTCGTGGCATCTCCCGTTGCGGAGCACAGGCTCTGGACGCGCAGGCTCAGCGGCCATGGCTCACGGGCCCAGCCGCTCCACGGCATGTGGGATCTTCCCGGACCAGGGCACGTCCCCTGCCTCGGCAGACGGACTCTCAACCACTGTGCCACCAGGGAAGCCCTGTTCCCTAAATTATTACATTAACCATTTAATATATTGGCTTTTGACTACCTCACACCCTCCCAGCGTTCTCTTGGATGTTTGTAAGGAGTAGCTAGTCATTTGCTCCCTGTCTTCACTTCCAAATAACAAAGTTTATTAAACAATAGCCATAGTTTTCTTTCTAGCTAAAATAGGGTTCTGTTTTTGTTATATATGCATAATTGTCTGCTTTCAGAATTTTACCAACATTTTAGAAAGCAACTCCACAGACGCCTCTTATATAGCAGGCAACGTGTGGGCCATGCTTCCTTTTCGTTGAACTGTTGGTTTGCTGGGTTTCTGCTTTAGTGTGGTTGGTAACCAGTACAAAACCTATATATACTTGTATATCACTACTAGTTTAGACCCTTATTTATCTCCAGTTAGGATCAGACGTGTTTCCTTGGGTTCAGACTTATTTTGGTTAGATTTACCTAAAGATGATTTTGCTTAGCATTTGACATTTTTACCTCTGCTCCTTTATCTCCTTTGAAATCCCATCCTCCCTTCATTTCACCTTGATGTAATTTGTTATTGTATGTTTTTTTCAAAATTTACATGCAGTAAAATTCACTTTTTCTGGAATATAGTTCTATGAGTTCTTACATGTAAATAGATCTTTGTAACAGCTGGCACATACAGAATACAGAATAATTCTATTATCCCAACGAATTCCTTCATGTTGTCCCTTTATATTCAGACCCTGCTCCACTACAACCCCTGGCAAACTCTGATCTGCTCTCTGTTCCTGTATTTTGAAACTCAATTTTTTCACTTAGTGTAATGTGTTTGAGTTACATGCATGTGTGAGCTGGGTGAATCAATAGTCCTTTTTCGTTTTATTGTTGAATAATATTCCATTTTGTGGATGTGTCCCAGTACATCCATATATCTATTGAAGGACATTTGGATTGTTTCCAGTGAATGCTTTTATATTGTTCTTAAATCTATGCTTGTCTAAATTTGGCATCTATCTTTCTGCTTTGGTTCTGTGACCCACACTATTCTTGTATACCTGCCAGTATACTCTGAATAGTCATTCTCTAATTTGGGGATTCTTAGTACTAACTATTCTCATTTCTAATCTATAATTGCTCATAGTTTTACTATAAAGAGTTTTCATGGTTCTTCATCACTGCAGTTTGATTTTCTTTAATATACTCAGTGAAATGGGACTCATTAGTTACTTAATTTTTAAAAGTGTAATATGATTAAATTAACAAAGGCATGTAGCTAAGCTAAAATTATTATGCTAAGTCCCTTCTAACCTGTCCCTGGAGTCAGGATTATTAGCGTCTTAATTTTTTTCTTTTGATATCTCAGTATTCTTATGTATTATGTTTCTATAGCTTTTTAAAATTGACTTGACATGATATTTCATATTAATTTCTTGTTTTAATAGGCAAAGATTTACCTTATGCCAACCTCTAACTTTCCTCCCCCATTCTAACACGATAGGGTTGCCATACCTCACAAATAAAAATACAAAATGCCCAATTCAATTAAAATTCCTATAAACAAAGAATAATATATTCAAAAAAGCATGCCTCAAGTATTACATGTGCTATACACTGAATGTGTCTCCCCAAAATTCGTGCCTTAGAACCTAATCTCCAATGTGAGGGTATTTGGAGGTGGGAGGTGATTAGGTCACAAAGGTGGAGACTTCATGAATGGGATTAGTGTCCTTATAAAAGAAGCCCAAGAATGCTTCACACCCCTTTGTGCTATGAGTGAACACTGTGAGATGATGGCCATCTGTGGACCAAAAATCAGGCTCTCACCAGACACTCAATCTGCTGGCACTTTGATTTTGAACTTCCTAGCCTCCAGAACTATGAGAAATAAATTTCTGCTGTTTATAACCCACCATTCTATGATATTCTGTAATAATAACCCAAACAGCCTAAGACAACATGTACTTGTACTAAAAAAATTATGTTTATCTGAAAATCCAATTTAACTAAGCAATCTGTATTTCATCTGGCAAACAAATCGCAATAGTTAATGTTGCATTGTTTTTACTCTGTTGGTTACCTTTTATAACTATCTTTAATTCTTGTGCCAGCAAAAAAGTACATTTTATCCCCCATTTTGTAAGATGTATCCATTTGTACTTCTTTCCTTTAACTGTATTCTTGTTCTTGTTCATACATTTGTAATTTCTAGGTAGGTAGCATTCACATAAACAATGTTTGCATTATTTAAATTATTTAAAAAATGTTCACTACAAAGCCAAGTCATAAATGATGAGTACATTGGTCTCCATAAAATTTTTGTGGTTCCCCACTGTGAATATTTTCTATGGCTATTTTTCCTCTTGCTTTACTCTTCTAGTTTTATATGTCCTCAAATTTTGCGGACTGACTTCTTGGGATACTTCAGAACTGCAGTCATCCTGGGGATTGATCGCATTTAATGTTTTCCTGGACTCAAACCACTTTTTTTGTCTGGATCCTCATTCTTAGCTTGTTTTGTCAGAGCAAAAGAGCTGCATTTTCAAGTAACTGTCTAAAGGATGTGTTGGAGGTGGTTTTTTTGAGATCTTACATGTTTGAAAATAGCTGAATTCTTTCTTCATACATGATTGATAGCTTGGGTATGAATAGAATTCTAAGGCAAAAAATAATTTCCCTTGGGAACTTGGAGGGAATTGCTCTCTTGTCTTCCAGCATTCAGCATGGCTGCTGAGAGTTATACTGTTCTGGTCTTATCCCCATGTCTGCATCTTCCCTTTCCTTTTTCCAGGCCCAATTTATAAAATCTCTTCATATTTACAATTCTGAAACTTTACTATGTTGTAAGTAAGTGCAGATTTTCCCCACTCATGCTGGGTGGGCTCTTTCGATCTAGAGCAACATGTCTTGTTTTGGAGAATTTTCTTTTTACATATTTCTTTATTATCTACTCCAGTTTCTCTGGACTTTCTGAAGCACTTATTAGTTGCACACTGGGGATACAGAATTGTTTCTTCATGTTCCTTACTTTTTTCACAACTTTTAAATTTCTTTTTCTTTGTTTTCAGCTCTTTTGGGGAAACTTACCAAACTTTATTCTTGAATATTTCTATTGATTTTCCCCAACATTTTATTATAAAAATTTTCCAACATAAAGCACTTCAAAGAAATTTGTAGTGAAACCTGTTTACCCAGTACCTAAATTCTATTTACTGAATTTTAAAATTTTGATATTTATTGCATATATTTGTTTCAAAAACAAAGACAAAAAACCTTATCTTCTAATTGTTTCTTTTACAGTGTATCTTGTTTTAAGGATGTACAATTTTTTCACTCACATATCTTTTTAGGAGTAATTTTATCTGTTTATCTTTGTTTCTTTTACTTAAAAGAATCCCCCAAATATCTTATGTGTCTTGCCTTGTTAATTCACATTTACTATTGTGTGGAAAAAATAATAACTTGGTGGGGCTTGTGAACAGGCAGGCTTTGCTCTTTTGGGTGTTTGAGCAGTGGGTGATCTTTACTTGTGAAGTCCTAAATACCAGATTGAGTGGCCCATTCACATTCCAGAGAAAACTCTTTATTATTTCCCTTTTTTAATAGACAGTAGACTTCTGCAGTGTTCTACACACAAGCTGAAGAATATGTATGAGAGTGTAGGTAAGTGTGGGTGTGTCTGTGTAAGAGGGAATGTGTATGGTTCTGGATGGGTTAGTTGTCTTTCACAGAATAGTCTAACCTTTCCTCTTCTCTGTCCATTGGATTTGCAAAACTGGAGCCTTTAGTATCAAGCAGAGTCACATTTGCTAATCACTCTTAGCTAGGTCTTACTAAATTTTGGACTCCTTCGGCAGGCTTCTTCAAGTTATTTTCCCCTCTCTTTCTCTCTCTCTCCTAGTTTATATCCATCCCTTCACCACAAGTCTAGTGGGATTTATCTAGGGAGTGGGAGCAAATGTATGTGAATAACTATTATTTCCGGAATCAGTCACCCTCTCACAATCTCCTCAATAATGCAATTCTGGTCTATCTCTGTGTCTGAGCACTCTGAGATCTGCTCTGCATTCTAGCTGTGAGTTGCATTTTAGAACCTGTTCAGGATTTTTGTAACAAAGTAAAAAATGAACAAATAAAACTATTTGCAAGTTAAATGTTTTGAACAAAATATATTTTTCCCAGACATGCAATTCCTATGTTGTATAACTGAGCCTTTTGCCTGGAAATAGTAACCTTGGGTTTTATACTTTTTGTCATGCCTTTGTAGAAGTCTTAAATATTCATTTCCAGAAGACATGTCAGGGATGTAAAGGCCAGAATTTCCTTGGTTCAAACCTTAATTATGCTATCTGCTGTCTCAGTGATTTGGGAAAATTATTTAATTTCTATAAAGATCACTTCCTAAACCTACTAACTGAGGAGTTACTTAGGACAGTAATTTGCACCTAACAGGTGATAGTAAATGACTGTGAGAACTTTACAATACACTATCCTATACATGAAACTTTGTAGACCACTTCACTTTGAATCTAGACACTTTAGAATTATTGCACACCAATCACATTAATAATTCATCCCAAAGTTGTCAAGATAGAAGAAACCAAACGCCTGGTTCTAGAGCAACTTACAGTAAGACTAAGACCAGCCAGCATACTGTGACTTGAGCAAGTATCATAGAATCCAGGGCTCCTGAATGGAGATAGTTATCTGTTTCATGGGCCTGTCTTTGGAATTAAATATAAAACACATAAAGAACTTAGAAATGTGCCTGGCAGAGAGAATTCCTCAAATGTGCATTATTGTTAAAATAGCTATTTTTATATTATTACTATTTGATTTCTGTGTGTATGTATTTTTCTAAAAATTTCACATGTATCATCTCTTCCTTCATATTATTATTCTCATTTTATAGATGAAGACATGAGACTCAGAGAAGTTAAGTAATTTGTTCAAGGCAGCGCACCCAATAGGTTGAGTACTCAAGATTTGAGCCTAATATTCAATCACCAAAGCAAACTATTTTGAACAATAAAAGTGTGATGATCATGTAACAAAAAAATATTGCAGATTGGGGTTGGTAAAGAAGAGCTTTTTAGCGTTTTCAGGCATCTTCTCTATAGCCCCTTGATAGGTTTCATGCTGACATAGAAAGGAGAGAAAGGAAGATTGCTGGGTAGGGTTAGTGACACAAAGTTAGCCATTATGTTACATTGAATTCATCTACTTGGAGATACAACCTTGAATTTATTTTTTTTAATTTTAATTTTTTATTTATTTTATTTTTGGCTGTGCTGGGTCTTCGCTGCTGTGTTCAGGCTTTTCTCTGGTTGCGACGAGTGGGGGCTACTCTTTGTTGCTGGGCGCGGGCTTCTCATTGCAGTGGCTTCTTTTGTTCCGGAGCACAGGCGCTAGGCGTGCGCACTTCAGCAGTTGTGGCTTGAGGGCTCTAGAGCGCAAGCTCAGGAGTTGTGGCGCACGGGCTTAGTTGCTCCGTGCCATGTGGGATCTCTCTGGACCGGGCTCGAACCTGTGTCTCCTGCATTGGCAGGCAGATTCTTAACCACTGCACCACCAGTGAAGCCCACAACCTTGCATTTTTTT
>NW_006782724.1:1150639-1156642 GCF_000442215.2 Lipotes vexillifer | reverse complement strand
TGGCGGTATGCGGGCCTCTCACTGTCGTGGCCTCTCCCATTGCGGAGCACAGGCTCCGGACGCGCAGGCCCGGCGGCCACGGCCCACGGGCCCAGCCGCTCCGCGGCACGCGGGACCCTCCCGGACCGGGGCACGAACCCGCGCCCCCCGCATCTGCAGGCGGACTCTCAATCACTGCGCCACCAGGGAAGCCCAACCTTGCATTTTTTAAAGGAGAGAAAGTGTTAATTCCTGGCAAAGAGGACTTTAGATATTAGTAACAAGAATACTTTGAAAGTAAATTGAAACTAAATGATGAATGTTAAACGTTATTATTCTTCTTTTAGAGTTTTTAGGAATTGTGAAAAGGGGCTGCAAATACTGATAAAACATAAATTTTGTGAAATCAGCAATCTCACAAAAGGTTCCTTACTGCATTTTAATAGTTATATATAAAAACACAAAGAACCCTGCAATCATTCCAGAATAGCCTACATCTCCTTATCTTATGAGTGTTTTAGTTATTTTTTTTCAAGGTACTTGTAATTTCCCTTTTCCCCTCTGTATTTAGATATTTAATCTAAAAATCCACATGTTGTCCATTTTCTCAGTACAGTTAAATGCAAATTCATCACCATCCTCAGGTTTGATTTAGGGGAGCGAATTTAATTCTGCACTGCAAATAAATATACTTTGAATATGTAATAGGAATGCTACTTCTCTTTCCTCAATCCTCATTCTACACATTTAAGTTATTCACAGCTGCTATTCCCATAACACTTAAAGTGATTATATCTGTTGCCAACATCTATAAATTACTAACATCAAAACTAGTGGTTCCCTGGCACACAGTTTCAGCCTTCCACAGAAAGAGGAAAACTTGGGCAGGGTTAAATAGATTAAGAATTCAATTGGGAGCATGGTCACTAGAAATTTAATTTTGTTTATAAGTGCTTTCCCTTTCTTTCCTTACAGGTTCTTGTTCACAAGACTGTTGCAGAGAACACAGTTTTTGTGGAGACTCTGAAAGTCCAAGTATGAGATAACTGAGTAACAATCATTCTATCCAATCTTTTCTTCACAGTTTTAAGAAATGAGGCAGTAGAGCCATTTCTCACTTAACAGCATGGCGCAGTTATTATAGTTTATTCAGCCAGGGCTTACAAACTAGATTCATAAAACAAGAATTTATTGAATTCAAAGAAAAGGATGATAAATTGAGAACTGTCTAAGTAGAAATTAAAAATTATTACTTTCTCAGAATTCAGAGAGTGGCTGGCTGTAGTAAGCAATATTCAGTTAACAACGTTAGGAATTAAAGCTATGTAACTGATAAGATGGATGTCTTACTATTGTGGATACAACTTGGGCAGTTTAAAATAAATATTGTAATAATTGATCTTTCTGAAAGTGCAAGTGCTAAGTGACGCTTGATATATCATATCAACTTCCTGCCTCTGGCACTGATAGATTGTCCTTACATTTCTACTATTAAGAAGATGGCCAAGCCTTCCATTACATGTATTGCAGTGCTGTGAATAAACCTCAATGAAAATGAGTGGGAAACGCTACTCCTGCCATTTTTATATTAGCCTAGACCAAAACCATCTCTGCCATGCCTGCTGACAATCGAAGATATCACTGCAGATTAATGAGACTCGAATTACACTGTCATAGTAAAGGAATGGGGAGAGGGAATATCTTGCTCCTCTTTTTCACACAAGCTACCTGGTTACCTCTGTAAGTATGAAGCAGCTTCTGAAAAATTATTAATAGATCTATTGACATTCTGATTAAAGGTAATTTTTTTAGCAGGCTTGGGTGTCATTCAGTAGAGATTTTATTGGCTCTCGACCAGCAATTTCAAAGAAATACTTCAATTAGTAGTGTAATAATATGTCTGTAGTCAGGGTGTTTATGGAAATTATGCCTCAGCTCAGCTCTGAATTGCCTCACAGATAAGAGTTTGTCTGTTTGTTTGGAACAGGGTCATTGTGACTCTTCAGGCTACAAGAGTAAAAAAATAACATTAGATGCTTAAGTAAATCAGTGCATTGGCAAGATATACTCTTGTTGGTGCCCAGAGTTACTACAAGCCAGCTTTTAATTTTCTGGTGTCTTCTAGTGGACTTTTGTCTTTTGTTTGGTTCAAAATTTTAAAATGCATTACTCTCTGAGTTTCTGCCCTTTTTAAATTTTGTAATAATAAGTATTTATCTGTTCCTATAATGAAAGTGAGTCATCGACTGATAAAGCTTACAGATAGATATGTGACTAGAAAAACCATCCAGAGTTTTGGATACAGAAAGTCAAACTGAGATTCTATGAGAAGGGCTTCCCTGGTGGCGCAGTGGTTGAGAGTCCGCCTGCCGATGCAGGGGACATGGGTTCGTGCCCCGGTCCGGGAGGATCCCGCATGCCGCGGAGCGGCTGGGCCCGTGGGCCATGGTCGCTGGGCCTGTGCGTCCGGAGCCTGTGCTCTGCAACGGGAGAGGCCACAGGTGAGAGGCCCGCGTACCGCAAGAGATTCTATGAGAAATATAATCCCTAATTTTATTGTTTTCTGGAAAACAATACTGGTAATTAATTTAAGATTCTGCATATTAATTTGACTTTCATATCCTCTGTGCTCTACCTTATTAATAACAACTTCCCTAATGTGAGAAGGTGTTACATGAGTTTACATCCAATCTAAAGCACTGAGATAAAGGGACTTGGGTTGAATGGTATGAAAGTATCCCTACAATGGAACATCATTTATTTATTTCACTTATTCATTCAGTGGTTGATAGGGCATTTGGGAAATTTCAAGTTTGTGGTTACTATAGATGGTACTGCTTTGAACACTTTAGGACATGCTTTTATGATAAACACGTGCACATATTTCTGACTGATATATTACCAGGAGTGGAGGTTTTGTGAACTGTATGCATTCAGCTTTAGTAGACACTGTCTAAAAGTTCCCCAAAGTGGTTATACTAGTATAGACTCATACCAGCAATGTTTGGGAATTCTGGTTCTTCTATATTTTCACCAACATCTGATATTTTTTGTCTTTTAGCCATTCTAGTAGGTGTGGAATCATATTTCTGTCGTTTTAGTTTGTATTTCTCTGTGGTCTAGCACCTTATATAGATTTATTAACCATTGGGTATCTTATTTAGTAGTGTCTTTCGTCTCTTGTTTTACTTTTTTCTGTGTTGTCTTTTTTATTGATTTATACTTCTACAAATATTCTGGATATAAAGTTTTGATGGATAGGTATATTATTTTCTTCCTGTTGGTGGTTTTCCTAGTCTCTCTTTTAATTCTTTCTCTTGATAAACAGAAATCCTCAAACTTAATATACCAGAAGTGGATGAGAAATAATTAACAGCAGATCTAGAACTCATTCTCTCTCTACTGGCAACTACCCAGAAGAACAATGGTTACAATAAAATTATGTTGTGAACAAGTTATTGACCATATCTCAAAGCCTTCATGTTAGTATCATTCACTAGCAGAAAGATAAAGGTAAGTCCTATTCACAAAATGGTTTTTAGTAGGATATACCTGATCTCTCTGCACAATGAAAATAAACCTGGGAATTATGAACTTATGGTGCATTGCTGACTGGATACTTAGGACACATGTAAAATGTGTAACTAACAGTGGATAACATGAAGAGAATCTAAAACCAAAATGATTTCCCATTGTGTAAGTAATGCTTCTGCATACATTGCAGAAGGGAAGGATGCTTTGGAGACTGTCTCAGACATCTCTAAGTAAATAAATTAAATTAAAACTACTAACTTTTCTTGGAAAAACTTATTATTCCAATGGGTATTTGTTTCTCATATATATATTTTGGAATTTCCTCCTTGCTTTTTATGAATTCCTTGTCACTGCAGGGACACTGGGTCAATGTTTAATTGATATATCTAGGACATGGAATTTTTCCTGTAACAAACAGACTCACCGGAAAAAAAAATTTTTTTTAAATGTAATTTGAGATGATGTTTATTGTATAGATGGCTTTAAATGCAATAGGTGTTCAGGAAACAAAATATGCAACAGGACCAGAAAATTGGAAACGGTTGCAAGGAAAAAATGGACTTCATCCACTGTGTATTTGGGGACCTAAAGCTAATTAGATAGGGTGGGTTGGAATATGAGCAGTTTAAAAAGCTAGGCAGGGGAGTTGACCTTTGTGAATATAATTTGTTTTGGTGCTTTCAATCATCAGGGCTTATCCAAAATCATAACAGAATGACAGTTACTCTGTCTTTTCTTCTTTCTTTCTTTTTTGAAAAATAATAAAGAGGAGAAAGGATTTGGAAATCTTATTAATAGTAAAATAATTTATACTAACTCTCCCAATGTCTGAAACATGACCTAAAATTTTATGCCTTTAAAATTGACTTTATGGATAAGGTTTGTCTTAATTTGGGAAAATAACTTTGAAAAGAGTACATTGCATGTTATGTTATTTAAGCCTCATATATTTCACTTACCGAGGATATTAACTGTGAATCATAATGCTATGATTCTATAAAGTATTTTCTATCACAAATACATATACAAAAATATTACCAATGCACTTTGCTAGCAATTTGGTAAGATACAAAGCATGAATGTAGAGAAAATTGAGAAATAAATGTTCACTTTTTCTCATACTGTGCCCCCCCCCTTAATATCATTTGATTCAGTGGAGTTTTTTGATGAGAAATGAATTGACCACAATTAATGGTTAAGCCAGTGGTGGATGTCTAAACTAGAGAAATTCTGTATAATTTTTTAAAAGGGAAATTATTTTACATAAAAAACATATAGTTATGAAATTTAATATTTTGTTAATATAATTTTTAAAAACTACTTTCAAGTCCACATGGATCACCTCATTTTGTACAGAGGTTAAATGCAAGAATGCCTATAGGCATAGTCAGTATTTTCTGACTGTATTAAAAAGTATTTTGTGATACATATTTATTTTTTTTAAAAGTACTTTGATAAAGGCCTGGAATTCTGTATCACAAACATATAAGACATTATCTTAGCCTGGGAGATATTTTAGGTGGGAGTAGCTAATTGCCTGCCTCTGTCATAAAGGAACCCTAATATGGTTCCTGAAGAACACTTTTGTGCAAAACTGTAAGCCAGTGAGTCCGCCAGGATGAATTAGCCACAAAACGCACCCTCTGATAATTAAATCTTCAAGTAGAATTGCTTACTATTATCAATTTTAATGCAGAAGAATGTGTACCAAATATGTTGATTTTTCATTTTCAGTTTATTGATTATGAGCTATGTTTTCTGATATTAAAGAAAAAGTTTAGCTGTCTTTAAAACTATTCACCAAATTATAAAATGTGTTATTAATTATATGTAAATAATACTAACACATGCATAAGGAAAAATATTCAGGCAGTGCAGAGGTGATTCTCTCCTTTTCTCCAAGTTTGGACTAATTTCACAGAGATCTTGACTTCTAAGTATTTCAAATATTATTTCTTTTGCGGGTCACAATTGTAACAATAAAAATAACATTACCTTACCTTTATTTGCTGAGGAATTCACTTGACTTATATTACCTTCCTGCTTCCTTCTCTACCACCACCTGATTTTGATAGGTATATAATTTAAAACCATTCTTTGTTACATTTATAACTTTAGATGCTATGCTTGACTCTGTATTTCTAATCACAGTTATGACTCCATATTATGTAAATGGATAAACTGGTAGGCCCACATTCCCTCCCCCGATTTCTCCTTTTTGTCAGTTCTGCCATTGCTATTATAGGGTCACAATATTAAACATTTGCACTCTAATCCTTAAATCAAGTGTTTTATGTTTTGCCAATAGGATGAGTTCTAAGAAGTAAAAACCAATAAAAAGCCTTTTAATGTTTATGGTTATACTACTATCATTTACTGCAAATTTTTCATTTTATCATTTGAATACATCATTGCTTAAGTATCTTTTAATTCACAATCACAACATAAATCCTTTACCTTATCGTATGGAGACTTTTTATAACAGCAGGA
>NW_006782724.1:1108332-1150538 GCF_000442215.2 Lipotes vexillifer | reverse complement strand
CAGGAATGAAACAAAACGCTTAATATTTGAGAGCTGAACTCTAGTTAAGACAGAGTTTTGTTCATATTTAACATAAATAAAATTTACTTTGGGAATTGAGCTCTAACTTTATATAATGAAGAAAGGCTGGGACTATGTTTTTCAAAAGATGTGCTAGCAGTTGAGAAGGAACAACCTGTTGCCTTAAGGTGGGTATTTACACTTCCTGGAAGTGAAAAAAAACAGATTGTTGTTTGCTGAGTTAGGAACTTGAATAGGGTAAAGAAGGATCTACTTTTGTGTGTCTGTGTGTATCTGTGTTTCAGGGGGTAGGTGGGGTGTTCGTAGGCATATTTAAAAACAACATTGGCCAGGGATTAGCCTCTTTGTCAATGAGTAGATGGTGGGGACATAGAATTATTGATTGCTGAGAAGTTTGAGAAGTTGTTATAGCTAATAAGCTATATAAAATTTCCATTAAATAAATCAAAGGGAAGACTTTGTAGAGTATATGTCAAACTTTGCAAAGCATTTTATCCAATTGTAACCTTTTCAGTAGTGATATTTGAAAATGTCAGATGAATTGAAGGAGATGTGAAACTGTAGGTACCTAACAAACACTCTATCAGAGCTATATCAATTTACATCCAAACTTCAAGCAAAATAAAGCATTCCCGTGTGGTTTGTCTGCCAACACATAGACATTACAATACTGGTTTGTTTGTGTGCATGCTTTTATGTATGTGTGTGTGTGTGTGTGTGTGTGTGTGTGTGTGTGTGTGTGATTTTAAAAAGACAGATATTATTTGATAATTTATAGCTAAATATAAGAACAAATGGTATTACAATATTCATATGTTTAGAAGATATAATCACACAGTAGATACAGTATAGAAACAGACAAAAAAAGCAAGGTGCATATTTTCTTCTTTGTATTTACCTACAATTATATTTCTTATTTTTCACAATTATATTTCTTATAATGATGAATTATGTCTCAATGAGAGTTTGTATTATATTAAAGAGAACAATGAAATTAATAAGTTGAATTTATCTAAAATGTGTGAACAGATAATGGAAGTCAGAATTATTTATTTACCTTATTTACTTATATATTTTCTTATTTATTCCCAGATTCCTCCAAGAGGAATTAAGCTGTTAAAGGGTATTATTTACTTGAAATACCAATTAGGGATAAATTTTATACATACTTCAAGGGACGTTTGCTATAATATTAATTGATAATTTTCTTAGGCTTCATACTGTGAAACTTGAAGTAAAGATTTTTATAACCAATCATTAGACCTGAAGTTATTAAGAGATAGAACCCAGGCAATCATAATCAAAGGGAGTGTTAAATAGAATTATACAGAACCTGTAATGGTATGGAGAGTGAGTTACACAACTGTAGAGTATTCTGTGATATTCTGCATATCACAGAATATGAGTGATCAGAAGCAAAAACACACTTGCAGTTGACCAGGCTGCAGTTAGTCATATTTCTGACTGTTTTGACTTTCTTCTCTAAGACGGCACTAAAATATCTGTATCAAGGAGGGCTGGTGATTTATATTTTTCCAAAGTCAACGATTAGTTGTCTGTTGGTCACCACTTTCTCTGAACCCTTAATTCTCTAGGATAGTGTACACTACCTTAGTCTGCAACTCAATACCAGTCTGTCTCCATCCCTGGTTCCTGAGTCCTCTAAATGTTGCAGTGACCCAAAGTCCTTCCTCTTTCTTCTCTGTCTATTCTGTCTTAGAAGCACTCATTTAAATCCCATTAAATCCTATCTAATAGGGATAGCATTTTACATGCTAATGAACCTCAGATATATGCCTTTGCCTCTTATCTGTCATCTTGGAACAAACCATCTCTAAACTGAAACTCTTCAAACTGGTCTCTTTGGCTCTTTTGCTCCTCTATAATATATGCTCCACAAACCAACTGGATTGATATTTCTAAAGTTTTAAATAATTATTGCTCCTCTTCTAAAACCCTGTTATTCCTTTTGCAATGAGAATAAAATATATCTATCACAGATCAAATGTCTCCTTCAGAAAGACATACACCATTCACCGACCTGTACATACCATACCAACACATAGAGGTAAATAAGCATGTGTAAATACTTTCTGAACTGTAAATGAACATTATCATATTGGCAATGGTAACAGTACTAATGATGATGAAAATAGTGATGAAACAATATCCCAGTTAGACTTTTTGACCGGGGAACACTACCAAGCTAATCTGACTAAACAATAGGACTCACTAGCTAAACTAATCTCACTAAACAATAGGATGCACTAGCTTCTACCCAGCAAGTAAATAACACCATATTCTTTCAACACTCAGCTTGTGTCTATCAGAGATAATGTACCTAAAAATTCCAGTCTATTAAGTACTGCAGGTAACAGGTTTATAAATTTTAAATGCATGTGGATTTATCACCAAGATATAATATATCAGGTGATTTTGGAAACTTCACTTAAATATGCAAAAAAGATATTCATTTCCTCTTTGCCATTCTCCCAGGCCCCTTTGTCCAGGATCTCATTCAGGTTGATTGCCAGAGGTAAATCCTTCTTGCCCAGATGGGTCCCCGTATTCCTTCCCTGTCACAGAGTCCTTTACCTTAGTTTTTTTTTTCTTTAAATGATAGCAAACTAATCTGAAAATTTAATTATTATTGATTTAACAGAAGTTAAAATCTTAATTTGAGTTCCCATCCAGTTATGTGATATGTACCTCTTAGAGGTACCATATCTAAATCACAGTAATGTTTCAAATAATAGGGAAAATTGGCAGTTCCCTCTGAGTGGGTACAGACTGGGCTTTGGGTTTCTTTTCACTGTATCTGGTAATACAGCTCCCATCCTAGGTGGTCCTGCCATGATTGTAATAACCCCATTTAACTCGGCAACATAAAATATGGTGTATGAAATCAGATATAGCTGGTTTTGAACTCAAGGCTCTGACACTTCATTGTTTGAAAAAAATAACTTTATTTGATATACTTTTATTTATATGAAAATTTTATATCCTTTCTGAACTTCTGTCTTTTTGTTTATGAAATGGGAATGATGCAATCTTCATCATTGAATTCCAGTTATGGGAACTGTGATATTTTATGTGCCTACTCTAAGAACAGGCACTGCAAATTGCTATAGTATTATTCCTGGGGAGTTACTGACCAAAGTAGATTATTGGGCTTTACCTCAATCTTGAACTATACTTAGTTCTAGGCATTATTGAAAATGCATCTGGGTTTACCATGATAGGCTTGTCTATCTGTCAGAAAATACCCCTACCTCATAAGATACAAGTGAAATGAGAGAAATTCCTTGAGAAGTGATGAGTATCCCAGCTTAATTCTTTCAATTGTATTCCATTCTATTTTTCTATTCCTAGCATAGTTGGTTTTTCTGACTTTTTCCTAAATTTTAATTGCTGTTATGATTTTGGCATCACTCTGCCCCCTTGTACTTTCTTAGAAAGTTAATACATGTACTTATGTGCATATACATACATAATGCATGCACACACACATACAAAGAGATACAGATATAGATACTAATAATTTTTTCTTTGGAACTTTTATTGTAAAAAAGGGTATGGCATATCCTATAAAGTCTTCAGGAGATTTTTAAATGCTGAAGTAAATGAAGTTGGATTTGAGCTTGAAAGCCTATATTCCTTTTCCTTATCTCAGTCTTGGTTCATTTGCCTACCTAAAGGTCTCATAGCTTCAGTAATAAACAGATTCTAGACTTTGGTGATGGTCAGGTCTTACTACTATAATTCCACATTGCAGGGTTTCACACTAGTTAGACTCCTGTTACTGAACAGATGAAGCTCTCAGAAGATACTTTCTATACTCACAGCCCATTTAATATCAACATTTTCCTGGTTAGAAGATTACCATCTTTTCCATTTCACTTGAATGGCCTTCTGTGCTTGTGTATGTAGTTTGGCTGAATTTGATGACCATATAATATACTTATTTCTGTGAAAAACTTTAGACCTAAAAATTTTGAAAGAATAATCCCTTATACATTTGTCTTTCTCTCACCTATTTAAGAAATAAGTAAATAAATATTAAGTAATCACTATGATTAATTTGATATTCTTATATTTTAGCAAATATTACATTTTATGGCATATATGTTTTATCCCTAAAGTACATACTGTATTTATTTTATTGATGTCTACAGTGTTTTGCAAATTGCTTATTTTTGTTCAATATATTTTTGAGAATAATTCACTTTGGAACATATAATTCACATACATCCATCTCACAGCTACTGAATACTAAAATAAATACTAAATATAGATTTATTTAGTAATTATAAATACAGATAAGTTATTTATTAGCTAAATTATTTATTTAGCTAATAAATACTATACATATACTATATATAGATGTATATATATATATATATATTTCTGCTTTTTACTTCATGGAAATTTAGGTTATTGCTAACTTTTTTTTATTACAAGCATTTCTGTGTATATATCTCCTTGTGTACTTGTATGTGATTGCCTCTCTAGAGAAAACCACTAAGTCTTAAGAGTATGGACATCTTCAATTTTTCTATATATTGTCAAATTACCCTTCAAATTGGTTGTACCCATGTAAATTCCCACCAGTGGGTTATAAAAATATATATATATTTGCTATGTATCCTTGTCAAAACATGTTATTTTCAGACTAAATGTTGCCAGTTTCTGAATGTGAAATTTTTTTCTTATTGCAGTTTTAACTTACATTCCCCTTATTTCTACTGAGGTTAGACATTTTTATTTATTTATTTATTTATTTATTTATTTTGCGGTATGCGGGCCTCTCACTGTTGTGGCCTCTCCCGTTGTGGAGCACAGGCTCCGGACGCGCAGGCTCAGCGGCCATGGCTCACGGGCCCAGCTGCTCCGCAGCATGTGGGATCTTCCCGGATCGGGGCACGAACCCGTGTACCCTGCATCGGCAGGCGGACTCTCAACCACTGCACCACCAGGGAAGCCCAAGTTTAGACATTTTAAACACTAGTCATATTTCCTCTCCTTTGAATTGCCTGTTGCTATATTTTGTCCATTTTGTAGGATTTTTATTTCCCTTCCTTTTTTCCTTCCTTCCTACCTTCCTTTTTTCCTTCTTTCCTTTTTAATAAAATGTTCCTACCAGATTTACCACAGTTTATTTCATATTCAGCATACTAGTTTTTTGTCTGTCTTATGCCTTACCAGTGTTTCTCCCAGTCATTTGGTTGCCTTTTTACGTGTGCATATATGTGTGTGTGTGTGTGTGTGTGTGTGATTTTATACAAATACTTTTACAAAGTATATTTTATGGTTTGTACTTTATGTGTCTTTTTAAAGAAGTTCACCCTGATCCAGGTGTCATAAATATATTCTGCTTAAATCAGAATTTTAAAGTTTTGATTTTCAGATTAAAGCCTTTGCATCAGACTTGATTTTTTTCTACGTAAGTGACATTTTTTCAGTACCTTTAATTCAATATGCCATTGTTTCACCCCTCTCAGCAAAGCCACTCATTTAAAATAATGAATTTCTATACACTGATGGATACATTACTAAATGCTTTGCTATCAGATTCTATTCAATTCTATTCTATTCTTGTCTCTCTTACCCCACTATATGCTATCCTTATCTATCCTAACTGATCTTATCCAATCTTGCCCTATTCATCATCTGCCCTATCCTATCCTATCCTATCCTACTCATCTCATTGGAGGGGCCAGTTCAACACTGTCTGAATTATTTCTAAATTATATATCTTTATATATAGTATATTTATAAGATATCTCATATCTTTATAATAATTAAAACCTCATCTGTTGTTTTCATCTATCAGAATCATCTTTGCTATTCTTGGTCTCTTTTTTTCCATAAACATGTTTTTAACCACCTTACTTGAAATAATGTATTCCTTAAAACTAGATTTAAAATTAATTAGAAAAGAAGCGCATCCTTTAATATTTTGAGCCTTACTATTTATAAACTCTTCATTTATATCTCTTTAATTAATTCTTCATTAAAGGCTTTCAGTACAAATTTTATGTATTTTCTGTAGAGTTTTCACCCACATTTGTTATGGTTATGTGAATCCTTTATATTGGGATACAATTAAAATTATGTTTTAAAAACTGCATTTCTAATAGAAATGATTTCTAGAAATAACATACAGAAATCTTATTGTACAATCTTAATCTTATTAATCCCCAAAATTTGTCTCTGGAGTTTATTAGATATTCTATGTAATTGAACCACAGTCATTCTTTATTTCCAAACTTTTGTATTATTTTCTTTTCTTAGTTGATTATTACTTCCAGTATACATATTAGATATAAACAATGATGATTATGATTTTTGCTTACTTTCATATTTTAAAGGGTGGATTATGATTTTTACCACAAAGTGGTAAATACCATCACATAGTTGCTCTCTGGTTTTTTTGTTTGGTTTGGTTTTTTTAGGTACCTTACATTAGATTAAGAAAGGTCCAACATTTTCTTATTTATTTTTCCTATTCATTTGTTATGTATTGGTGTCGAGTTTTAATAAAATTCCTGGGATAAACCTAACTTTGGCTTTTTTGTTTTAATTCCTTAATAAATTTAATTTGAGAATATCTTGGCTGGGCACTTTACATCTACATTCAAAAATGTTGTTCAAATTTTTTCATTTTATCCTGTCCTCTCTTGGTTTCCAGAACAATGCTACTCAAAGTGTAATATATGAACTGGTGTTGGTTTTGTGATGCTGGTTTTGAACTGTTTTTTATTGGATCACAATGAAATAAGGACCTTGAGCCAGAATATAAATCAACTACATCACTAAGGATGAAAATTTTAGTTCACCTCTCAGTGAAGGAAGCAACACATTAATTTACATTCCAGTGCAGCAAACTCCTTATCTCATTGCTGATCAATAGCAAACAGCTGACTGGCTACTTTGAGTAACACTATTCTAAAGTATACTAGCTGAGAAATGGGTTACGTAACAACTTTTTTCTACTTCCCATAAGAATTTTTAAAAGTAATTAGCAGTTTCTTGAAGGTTTAGCAATTAAATTTAAAATCATTTTTTGAGGGTTGATTTGTAAGTGTGTATGTTTGCTGGAGATAGATTTTAAACTTCTGATGGAACATTCTAATAGTTACTATTATATTAAAATTTTTTCTTGAGTTAGTGCTATTAAATTACCCTTTCTTGAAAATTTTCCAAATCATTTGAATTTTATATTCATTTGAACAAACATATTCATTGTTTTTTCATACCATTTTTAATCTTTTCTATATACCTTGCATTGCCTCCTCTTTCTAGACACCAAGATGCTCAATACCAACATTTTTTTTTTTTCTTTTCTGTATTAGTAGGTTTTACATAGAATCTACTTTTGGTTTGTTCTAATGTTTTTCTATTTAATTAACTTCTATTGTTATCTTATTTTCATTTTTCTTCTTTATTTCAACTTACCCTGTTCTTTTTCATTTCTTAAGTTGATCGTTTAAGTATTTAATTTTAAACATTTTGATTTCTAATGTGCATTTGACCCATACTTTTTTTCATATGGCACCTAACATTTTACATACATATTTAACAAAATGTAGAGTGAATCAATACCTATAACCTCCAACAAAACTATACAATAATGGTAAAGCACTGAAAACATTTTATCCCCTTAATTTCGACATTTTATTGTTTCCTAGTCTTTTAGATTTCTTTTATATTTACTTCCAAATTAATTATCCTTGTTATTTTTAAATCAATACTTTATATGTTTAGCTACTTTTTACTAATTTCCTTGATGATTATTCTTCTTTGTACCACTTTTTAATCCTTCTAAATTCAATTTCCTTTCTACTAAAAGATATGGTTAAGATTTATTTGAGATTTGGATTTTTCTCTTTGAAAGTCTTTTATTCAGCTTTTTTCTATAATAATGCCTTAGCTATGTATAAATGTATAGGTTGTAAGTCACTGTTTTCTCATAGTTGGAAAGGTATTATTTCACTCTCTTCTAAAAATGACTGCGCAGAAGCCTGTTATTAGTCCTTGTTATCTTTCCTTTCTCTCTGACTGTGTTTAAGATCTCCTTGTTACCTTGTTTTATAGTTTTAGAACCATGTCTTGAGGGGTAAATAGGTTTTTTTCTTTGTCTTTGTTTCTTATCCTTTGGAACCTTGGCGTTCCTCCCCAAATAGAACTATTCTAATGACTTATAGCGTCAGTTACACACTTAAAGTATGTTTAGTCTATGTTTTTCAGCTTATTTTGGTGTTTTTATTGAGAATATTTTCAGTATATCTGATCTGTGTTATTGCAAGGAACTAAAGTTCCCGTCACTAAATTTAGAAATTGTTTTGTTTATAAAACATATATAAATTGTAATGTAACAACAACAATTAAGGAAAGGTCATGCTCTACAAGTTAAAATAGAAGAGAAACAATGAATAGTTTTATAATCAAGCACATATAACTTCTCCAAAAAGGCAGTATTTTCAGGGGAACATTAAATACTGCAGAATGGCAATTTAGCAGTGGAGTTTCATCTTCATTTTGTGATGAATAAATAGAAACATAATTGCTTCTATCTTTTGCCACAAAGGGAAAACTATTGAATGGAATATGGCTATAGCATGATCTTTAGTTATTAAAAGTTAAATATCTGCCATTAAACTGAAAGAGAAAGCAAAATACCTCTCTCCAGATAAGAGTTCCCTGAAGCTTCTCCAGAGCAGCAATCATGGAAATTGGAAAAGGGAAAAAAAACCTGTCACTACTATCTACCACTTAGTTGTCCAAAGATATTCTTAAGCCTTTTATCTATTATTCATTACCATAAAAATCAATGGATAAATATTTAAGCATGTTTCAAATATTTTTCTTCCTAACAAAAATGTGCTATTCTTTTCTTAACATGACAATTACCTTTCTGATGGCATTTAGTGAACATTATGTCATTATAGATTTCCTGTACTGAGACATCATGCTGATTCATAGAACTGGAGAATTGGTACCACACCAGGATGTGTCAGCCTCTGAGATTTGAGGAGACACAGCATTCTTAACAAGCCATATCAAGGAATTTTATTCAGTGTAAAGTCCCTTTTATTGTTTTTTTCTATATATGACTCTTCTGAAGAACTTACACCTAGGGCTGAAAGGGAGCAGTCTGGATGAAATAGACATATTTGATCAGTACATTTTTGAAATTTTATGTCATAACATGTTTGGAATAATTTTAAATATATGTGAAAACTCTTTAATGTGTAAACTGACACATCTTAACAAAAATGATATAATATTATGTTAAATTATCAAAAGTGAGTTAATCGAGATTTGATTTTGTAAGTATTTTGTATTAAAAATGTAGTATTATTTGTGTAAAGTGTACAAAATTGAGAGTGCAGTTTGAATTTGAGCAGCAAAACTAAGGAATTAAGAAGAATTAGGCGAGAGAAAGGTGTCTAGAGTGGTATAAGGAAACTAAATCATTATCTCTCATGGTTGAATGTCAATGAAAAGTGTCAACAGAAAATATCTAAATTGTATAAGTACCAAATGTGTATGAATATGAAGTACCAGTATAAGCTTGATACTGAGGATTTGGAAAGAAACATAGGGAAATTTGACAAATGAAAAAATAAGTGTGATTGACTCTAAAAAGAACCACAGTTGAGGCAGCTGCCAGATTAACGCTTTTCATTAAATCTTCTTCTGGATGTGTTGTTTCTCCTTTCCTTTTTTTAAAAACCGTGTTTATGCATCACTATGGAAAATCATCAGTGGCTACTTATCAGTTGAGAATATCTACTTCAGGGTCCTGCCTAGTATACAAAAGTGAGCCTTTGTAAACTTGAGGTTTTTGAGAAAGAAATTAAGTAGGACTTTGTTAGTCAAGTTACCATTTTTCTTTATTTTCAATATTTACCTGAATAAAGATGTGAGTTGTTTTTTTTCCCTTGGGTGGGGGACATGAATAATTAATTCAGTGTTAAAGCATATGATACATAAAGAGTTACTAGTCTTTTTAAAACAGAGTTCTTTCAGCAATGTTCTTTACCCAGTTTTATCTATTCTGGATATCAAAAACTTTACTGCAATACACATTGGTAGATTTCATTCAATCCAGTCACCTACATAGAATAATAAACGCAGGTCTTTTTAAACTCAAAACTTCTATATATATTTGTTTATAAGTATATACATATATATAAGTATGCATGTAAATATAAACACACACACATATACATGCATATCTATTTATTTTTATAATTTGTTCCATGGTGACTCAAAGCAGAAATATAGAATTTATCTGTAAAGTCATACAGTATGCTTCCAATATGAAAATTCTTCAGTTTATTGATTCTTTTTCTTTGTGATTTTCCTCTGGGTATCCAATGACACCCTTGTCCCATATAAATTGGGGCCTAAATTATCACTTCTAGATAATGTTGCAAAAAATTTTTTTTTCACTTTGAGACGACTATGCATTTGGTCGCATATTAAACACTTAGGTTAAAACTAGGCGAGTATGATGAAGTTTCCAGATAATGATTGCTGTATATCAAACTACCCCCAAACTAAGTGGCTTAAAATAACAATGATTTTACTACAGTTCATCAAGAATTAGGGGAGAATTCAGTGGGGTAATTCTTCCATTTTTTATCGTGGCAGGGTCCAAGTTAGCTAAACTCACAAGTCTAGTTACTGGTGGAAACAGCTAGAAGGCTGAACTCAGAGCTCACATTGTGGACCTATGTGTGGCCTCTCCAGGATGGTGGTCTAAGGTAGCTAGACTTCTTACATGGCTGTTGGTTTCACCCAGAGCATGTATAATAACATTGTCAGAGTGAAAGCTGAAAGGCGTCTTGCCTTTGAAAGTCCCACAGCGTCATTTCTGTCATGTTCTTTTTGTCAGGCAAGCTAATAAGTTCAGCCTTGATTCAAAGGGAGGTGAATTTTTCCTCTACCTCTTAACAGAAAGAGCAGCAAAGAATGTGCAGCCATCTTTAATCTACTACTACAGTAACATTACAAAATTAATTTTTCATACCTATTCTACAGAGGAATCCTGGTCAGTGTGCATCTAAGTCATAAAAATCTTAGGACCAGAGCTTCTAAACTTTTGAATCTTAAAATATAAAAATCAAATAGACCAACTATTCCTCATCTCCCCACCCCGTTTCAGCTTTTCAACGTGTATATCTGTTAAAATCATGTTCTTATTAAACTTGAAAATGTAAGGCTGTGAATGTGTATTTCACACTTTTATTTTTATTCTGACATTCTAAACATTTTCCTACAGAAACTTTAAGAATTGATCTTAAAAAAAAATTTTTTTTAAAGTGAATCCAAAATAAACGACTATGAAAGATGCTAAAGGACTGAAATTTTTCTACCTGTCTTACCAAGACTTTAGCCCCAAACTGTTCCTATTTACCCCATCTGACAAACCCAAACTGACCAAGAAAGAACGAAACTGGAAGTCCAGGCTTTGCTCCCTGCATTCCATCCTGTGGCAAATATCTATTTTCGGAGCATTTTCACAGTGAACAGCACATGGAGCTAGGTACTTTTCCATGCATAATATCATGTAATCTTCACAATTCTTATCTTCTATTTTGACATCAAGACTAAGTGTGAATTTAGTAGTAGGATTATGTAAATAAGATAAAATTTATATCTGGAAACAATAGCAGAGATATTCTTTCTCAGCATTCTCATTTTACAGACATGGAAACAAAGGATGGAGAGTAGGGGGCATTGGAACATCACAGCATGTAACCATTTTCTGTAATAGAACATTATTAGTGCCCTAAAGTAAAAATTATTTATATTAATTATTGTATTAATTATGTATTGCAGCACAACAAGCTACTCAGAATTTAGCAGCTTAAGACAGCACATGTGTATTAGTTCACAGATTCTGTGGATGAGGAATCTGGGCACAGCTTATAAGGGTCCTAAGGTTCAGGGTCTCCTACAAGGATGCAGCCAAGATTTTGGCCTGCCACAGTCATCTCAAGGTTCAATTCTGATAGACTGATTTAGCTCCAAGCTCTCTCAGTGGTTGTTGATAGGATTCAGTGTCTCAGGCTGTTGGACTAAGCATGAATTTCTTTTTTTTTTGTGGTACGCGGGGCTCTCACTGTTGTGGCCTCTCCCGTTGTGGAGCACAGGCTCCGGACGCACAGGCTCAGCGGCCATGGCTCACGGGCCTAGTCGCTCCGCGGCATGTGGGATCTTCCCAGACCGGGGCACGAACTCGTGTCCCCTGCATCGGCAGGCGGACTCTCAACCACTGCGCCACCAGGGAAGCCCAAGCATGAATTTCTTGACGGCTATTGCTGGAAGCTGCTCTCACTTCCTTGCCATTGGGTTTCTCCATAGGACAGCTCAAAACACCACAGATGACTTTATCAGAACAGCAAGAGAGATCTCTGACAAGACAGAAATCACAGTCTTTTATAATCTGAAGTGGCATCACATCACTTTTGCAGAAGTTTATTCATTGGAAGGAAGTCACTAGGTCCAATCCACACTCAAGGCGAAGTTACTCAAGGGTATAAACTCCCTGGGGCAGGGACCATGGGGAGCTATTTTAAAGCTGTCCACCACAATTATGTACCTATTTAAAAATTTTAGTTTATTTTTTCTAAGGAAAATACATTGTCAACTTATTCAAGCTTAAGCTCAAATTCTTGTCAACCATTTAGACATATTTCAATTATGCTCTATCAAATATTTTAATAGATAGATGTAAAGGGTTTTTGTTTTTGTTTTTTGTCATTCTTTATTTCAAAAATACCAAAGCTAACCAAAAAAAAATAAAGCTTCTGCGTTACGATCAGCTTAAAAAAATTGCAAAACCACCTGGAAAATATTTAGTTTATTCTAAATCAGATACAATGGAAACCATACCGTGCATTCTGAATTTGCTTGCATACATGTCTCAGAATACATAGCAGCTCTTTAGATTTATCAAGTGTTATTTAGGGAGTGAACAGGAAAATGTGTAAATACAGTTCTAGAGCAGGGTACACACATGAAGATTTAACTAAATTGAAGCAAATGAAAGGCAAATTCTATAATGATTGTTTCATTTACTAAAATTAGCATGAGTGAGGTTTAAAATATAACTTGAAATTTTTAGTAATTATTTGAAAGAAAGAAATGTTTGCTTCTCTTGGAACTTCCCTGGTTGGTCCAGTGGTAAAGAATTCGCCTTCCAATGCAGGGGACGTGGGTTCGATCCCTGGTCAGGGAACTAAGATCCCACATGCCACAGGGCAACTAAGCCTGTGTGTCACAACTACTGAGCTTGTGGGCCTCAATGACAGAGCCCGCATGCTTTAAACTACAGAGCCCACGTGCCCTGGAGCCCGTGCACCACAACTAGAGAGAGAAAACCTGCACGCCACAACTAGAGAAAAGCCTACACTCTGCAACAAAAGATCCCGCATGCCGCATCTAAGACCCGATGCAGCCAAAAAAAAAAAAAAAAAAGAGAGAGAGAAACGTTTGCTTCTCTTAATACCATTTTATTAATTCCATGAGATAATATGACAATAGTATATTGCACAGATTGGAAATTCTCTGGTTTCCCTAAGTATAAGTGATGGTGTTTGTAAAACAATTGACATGGTTGGCTGTCTTAGTAGCATTTTAAATGACATTTAATTTACTATGTTTTCTACCACTTTCATTTTATTTTTCAAAAATAAATTCTATGGTATTCTTTAATGACCACGTAGAAGATATTAGGATGCATAAAGCCTGATGGAAAGTTTTCAAAATTCAAGTAATATGGAATATATTGTGTATACTTAATACTTTAAACATCTGAGTGGATTACACATGTATAAATCTCATGTACTTTATAAAAAGCTGAATATTTTATATAAAGTGTGATTTTTTTTTTACTTTCTCTTTATTGACCTCATTTTCATTGACATTCATTCTTGGATTTCAGGGAGTGGCCTCCTTTCTGAAAAGTAGTCCTACATTTTCACACATCCCAGTGAAAGAATAGCTCTTCAAAGGATGCAATTGCTGATGAAACTGTGGTGATTGGGAATGGAAAGATTATATGGAGGAAAACAAAAATGCCAAGGGTCTACATGTAAACTCATTAGCTAATTAAGAGCATTGACATAAATCTTCTAAAGATGCAGTCCTTTATTACATGACTCGATTTTATTTCATAGTACATTGAACAGATAAACATTGGGAAAAATTGTCTGTATTTAATCCTGTCTGTAATAAATAACAAGTAGGGTCTTTCTCTTGTTTATAAACCCTGGGCTTTTATTGTGTTTTTGTTAAGGTAAATGCTAAAACATTTTATTCGTGCATGACACTATCTCTAGTTAGAACCTATTTCTAGCTCAATGCAAATTAAGCATTTTAAAAATGCTTACATGTGTTTTTTAAGTGCATTTATAAAAAACTTAATTCAAATCAAAATATCTGATTACTGCTCAGAGGATTCTATATGAACAGTCAAATGGGCTTATTTGTATCAATATTAGTCTAATTTCATTAATGTACAAAGTAGTAGTATTTAAATCTTTGTTTTCTTCTTATATATATGTTGGTACTATGACCTATACCACCAGCCTGCCATACAAATACGGCGATGTAACTTTGATTTCTCCAATTAACTGCTGTGGTCACAATTTCTCCAAGTGATTAAAAAATCCTGTACTTCCATCTTCAAGTCTCCTTCCTGATCCATTAACTTACTTCCTGTCATATATTGATACTAAATGTTTGTATGTGCAACCCCTACCCTGCCACAAATTATTATGTTGAATTCCTAACACCTAATGTGACTGTATTTGGAGACAGGACTTTTATGGACGTAATTAGGGGCTTTATAAGAAGAAATTCTAGAGAGGTCACTGTTTTTCTCTGCCATGTGAGGATACAATGAGAAAGTGGCTGTCTGCAAGCCAGGAAGAGAGCCCTCATAAGGAACAAAATTGGCTGCACCTTGATCTTGCTTTTAGCCTTTGGAACTGTGAGAAAATAAACTGTGAGTATGTGGTTGTTTAAGTCACTAAATATGGTATTTTGTTATGGCAGCCCAATCTGACAAGAGAGCCCCTATCATATCACTTAGCCTACAGGGGCATCCCCAACTTCCAACATGTGGAGCAAGAAGTAGACAGGAAAATCAATTTCTTTTGCCTTTCCTCTTTGCTGCAAATTCTTCAGTGTAAGACAGCTACTTGTCCACTGCTGTCATAATAAAATGTTGACAGTGTCCCAAAGGTCACAGTGATGGTGGTTCACACTTAAACCCCAAGGGATAGCTCTTGTATTTTGGGGTCACATATTCAGACATTTTTCTTAATCTTTATGATGCCCTGGGCATCAGAGATAGGAAGGATTATTGAGGAAGGAATTAACACTCTTCAAAGAACGATGTGGTCTTGGTAGTATTGTTCCCAGATCCTAGTCCAGATACTCTCCCTTCCCTTATACTTAGTTCTTCATTGTATTTTCTCTGTGACAGTCATGAAAAGAATATAAAGCATGGCTTTTACTAAAAAATGGAACTTGTAAGTATTTTCAATGACATAGATGACCTGTAACAAATGCTCAGACACTTTTTGAAATATATGATACATATGTGTATAAATATATATGCATGTATGTATGTATATATAGATATAGAAAGAGAGAGGGTTAGAATATATATAAATTTTTATAATAGCCACTTATCATAGAATGGCTGGATATTTTGGGAGGTAAGGAAAACTATCATGACAGTCATTTAAATGTATTCGCTTCATACGTAGACTATTATGGAAGAATTTTATGGGTGTAGGTCTACCAAATTACTTAGGGAATGCATTTCAGAGAATCATCAATGAAGAAGTAAAACCATCAGGAAGCTGAAATGTACTAAAGCAAAGAGCACAATAATTATTTCTTGAATGAAGTTGAATTTGACTTATACTATTCTGGGACTATCATATCACTACTAAGTTAGATAATATTTAATAGTGTGTTTGAAGAACTAGGACTTAAATTTCAATTTTGGTCTCTCTGGCCTAGACTAAAACATAAATGTCAATCAGAAGATGAAGTGAGAAAATGATGTGGAAATACATATGTCAAATGATATCAGGGAGCCCAGAACTGCCACTGTGAGGAATTTGAATAAGCTGAGCCAGACATCTGAAGATTGAATGACCCTAGAAATAATATCCATATAAAAAGAAATCTTTCATTGAATTTGTATTTGATTTTAGAGGGTGAGTGAATTTTTACATAGACTATCTGCAATGCAGCTCTGCTTGTGGACTTTGGAGTCTTACAGATCTTTATAAAGATCCAACTTCTACCATTTCTAATTGTGGAATTTACCATCTACTCACCAAAATTTATTTGTAACCCCAAAATGAACACTCACAAGTGATTTCCTGGTCATTCACAAACGGTGCAGAGCAGCAAAAAAATGAGGATTGCCTGACACACATGTTCCCAGTTAAGGTCGAACAAGGTGATAGTCTGCCTTCTGGTGTCAGCTCTCGAACTGCAAACAAGTGTCCTCTTTGTGGTAAATTTAGTTTTTCACATTTTGGTGTCTTTTGTGGGTGGTTTTGCTGTTTAATCTGGTTCTCAACTACAGTGTTGAAGTACTGTCTAGTGCTCCTAAGTGCAAGAAAGCTGCCACGTGCATTACAGAGAATATGCGTGTGATAGATAAGCTTCATTCGGGCTTGAGTTATAGTCATATGTGTACATTCAGTGTTAAAAAACCAACAGTAAAAAAGATACCTAAATAAGGTACCTTCAAGAAGAAACACATAAAACATGGATCAGTTGATGAAATGTGACCAGAGGCTTGAAGAATTCCCCTGTGTTTCTCCTAGTAATAAGCGTTCAGTATTTGCTAAGTCAGCGTTTGCGTTGACTTTACACAACATAACTACTGTGAATGAGAATCAACTGTATATACATAGAAAACAAAACCTGAGGCAGCCTTCTATTTTTGCTTTCACAAGAACAATGATATGTATGAGAACTAGATTTCAAATTCAATGATGCTGCTTATCAGATGTTTCATTTTCAGAAATTCTCTCTTTCATCTGTATTTCCATTATATTTTTTTTTTTTTTTTTAAACAGAGACTAACTATGGGATAGTTAACCAAGTCCGGACGCGCAGGCTCAGCGGCCATGGCTCACGGGCCCAGCTGCTCCGCGGCATGTGGGATCTTCCCGGACTGGGATACGAACCCGCGTCCCCTGCATCGGCAGGCGGACCCTGAACCACTGCACCACCAGGGAAGCCCCTTCCATTATATTTTAAGAGGGGCAAATAATATCTCTTAAGTTTTGGGGGATGTGCTCAAGGTACTAAAAAATATATATATAAATCATTCTAGAACACCATATCTATGTCCTTTGGACCTTTGAGCAAGTAGAGAATCTTTATTCTTCAAAGATTGACCATGTGATGTTTCTATTGATTCTAAAGAATTCAAAACGAAATGGGAATACTTTCTAACTAAAAGAAAAATAAAACTCAGTTTCCTCAAAAAGAGAAGGGAGGTACTAGTCCTGTGCAACCAACATAAGCCTAAGAACAAGAAATTTCGAAGAAACATAGACTCCCAGATGAATCTGATGCTCTTTTCCTTTCCTCTCTGGGACTGTGAAATCTAGCTCTTAGCTGATTAACTAAAATGAAAATATTTCCAAACTCCTTTTCCTTAAGTGAAAGAGAAGAAAAAATGGCTCAATTAAATCATAAAGGAAAACAAATAATAAGAATCTGACTTGTGTAAATCTGACAAGGGCAATTTACTCCCCTGTCATCTGGTTGGCTGTTGTAATCTTGCCAAGAGTCTCTTTTTTTGCAGCTGCTGGGTCTGGTTTTCCTGTCATTCACAAATGCAGTCAGATAACAGCTAGAGAATAGGCAGAGCTCTTGGCAACGAGATAATGTGCCTGAGAATGGTTCACAAAAGAATGGCTATAGTTCAGGAAACTTACAAATGTGGTAGTAAGAGAATACTGAATAGATATGTGTCACTTTATGGAGGTCTAATTGACAGGATACACTAACTACTTATCTGTGAGAGATGATGAAAATATAGGGTGAGTGAATTTTCTGATATGGAGACCTAGATGGGCGGTACCAATGGAAACAAGAAAAGAGCTATAGGAGGCCGATCAGAGTTAGGGAGAATAAACGTAAGTCAGACTATCTTTTATCTGCTTCCAGAAACTCCTTTTCTAGATCTTCAAATATTACATTTGGTTTTATTATATACTTATGACATCAGTGTATACTTGATATTATAAGTATCACAGTATTTGAGATTTGTGGCTTCATAATTGTATAGATTATAAAATCGACAACTTTCCAAATTCTAAAATTGAATGTTTCAAAATATGGTTTTATACAATGTTACTTAAGAAAGTTTTATAACCATTGAAATAATGAAAAGCTTTACTACAAGAAATCTAGAAGTGTCCTTGGAAATGATCTAAGCAAGTACACTTGTTTTACAGCTGAGAAAACCAAGACACAAAGATATTCAGGTGACATGCCCAAGACTGGACAGTTATTTGGTAGTAGAATCATATAATTTAAACCCTGATAAAAAATTTTAAGTTAAAGTAAACTTACTAATATGTTCTTAATGTGGATTTAAGAAGAAAGTAGGGGCTTATGATACATCAAGAACATGATGACCCAATTTTGTTCCTTTTTATGGCTGAGTAATATTCCATTGTATATATGCACCACATCTTCTTCATCCATTCCTCTGTTGATGGATATTTAGGTTGCTTCCATGTCCTGGCTATTGTAAATAGTGCTGTAATGAACATTGGGGTTCATGTGTCTTTTTGAATTATGGTTTTCTCTGGGTATATGCCCAGGAGTGGGATTGTTGGGTCATATGGTAGTTCTATTTTTAGTTTTTTAAGGAACCTCCTCCTCTCCACAGTGGCTGTATCAATTTACATTCCCACCAACAGTGCAAGAGGGTTCCCTTTTCTCCACACCCTCTCCAGCATTTATTGTTTGTAGATTTTTTGATGATGGCCATTCTGACTGGTGTGAGGTAATACCTCATTGTGGTTTTGATTTGCATTTCTCTAATAATTAGTGATATTGAGCATCTTTTCATGTGTTTGCTGGCCATCTGTTTGTCTTCTTTGGAGAAATGTCTGTTTAGGTCTTAGGTCATTTGTAGAGATATGGATGGACCTAGAGACTGTCACACAGAGTGAAGTAAGTCAGAAAGAGAAAAACAAATATCGTATATTAATCCATATATGTGGAATCTAGAAAAATGGTAAGATGATCTTATCTGCAAAGCAGAAATAAAGACACAGATGTAGAGAACAAACGTACAGATAACAAGGGGGAAGGTGGGGTGGGATGAATTGGGAGATTTGAATTGACATATTTACACTATTGATACTATGTTTAAAATAGATAACTAATGAGAACCTACTGTAAGCTCAGGGAACTCTACTCAATACTCTGTGGTGACCTAAATGGGAAGGAAATCCAAAAAAGAGGGGATATATGTATACATATAGCTAATTCACTTTGCTGTACAGTAGAAACTAACACAACATTGTTAAACAACTTTACTCCAATAAAAATTAATAAAAAAATGAAAAACAAATTAATTAAAAAAAAAGAATGAGCAGACATTTCCCATGGAGCATAGTTTTTATATTCAACACGTTTGATAATATATTTCCATTGCTTTTACAGGTCTAAATGTAACTTTGCATGTTTGTTCGTATCATTGTTTGATATTATCAGATTCCTATGGGCCTAAAATTTGTCTCTTTAATTAATTTAGACAACACAGCACTGCTGCATGGTCTAAATTATAGAGGACTTGATGTTGACAATGATGGACATTACAGAAAAAAGATGTCAGTTAGCTACACAATTTTTAAAAATTGTGGAACAAAATGTTGATTATAAACATTCTGTGTCATTTGATTGGACATTTGCTGAAGTGAGATGACTTTGCAACTGACCAGTGTGAAATAGATGATTCTTTTTCTCTTGTCAACGTGATGAATTTACTTCTACAGTACTCTTTTTTTTCACGATAGACTGTTAATTCACATCCTGTAAATTTATGAAGACTATTCCACAGACAGTCATCTGGATTAACTTCTGTTAACTACCACTGAAATGTTGGGCTTTCTGCATAAACTGTGAAATGATCCTTTAGAGAATAGGCTGAAAATGACTTTGAAGCCTCTGCTGCTGCTTAACCCTTTTGTTCTGTGGAGCAACATTTAGCCCCTTTGTAATTTAATTTCCTACTTTGAAATGTCACTCGCCAAATACCAATTCGACTCCCCTTACTCTACATCCAAAAGTCCTATCATAAATGTCACATATGGTAAAGAAATGGATTACGTGGATTTGCGAGTGGGAATTTCTCAGGAATGAATTCTCAGAGATACAATATTATTTTCACTCCATGAAAATGTTCACGTGGTTTGCACAATGATTCTATTTCCATAATGTGCACCTAAACCCATGGATTTCTGTATTATTTCAATGTGGTTACGTGTGATTCAGGTTAGCCTTCATGTAAGCTGAGAATCCTATATTTAACTCTAGTTCAGTTGAAATTGGCATAAGTCATATCCTATTTTTGACTATTGGCATAAACTACTGGACAAATTATTGTTTCATTTTTCTATAAAAATTGATTGACTTTCTAAATCTTTGCAGCGCTCTTATTTCTTTTGGAAGAACACTAAAGTAAGACCTATTCAGAGGTCAACTGCTGTTCTTCAAAGAGTGACTTTAAGTTATTTAAACCTCCAAGGACTCTGAAATAGACTTTAGTATAAATATTTCAGTGGTGCAATTTTCCATCAATAAAAGGATACACTCGTATTAAATCAAACCAAAAAAAAAAAAAAGTGGAAAGCTTAGCATTTTGCTGAGCTTGTAAATATTTCAGTCATGTTGCTGAATACATGTCATTCCAAAAAAATATCCCTTGATCTAGTTTTCATATGGTTTGATTCTATCTTCTCTTTTAGCGATGAGGTAGCAGTATAAAGAATGATTTGTATGTATGAAACGTTTTGTAAACCTCAAGCATATACTTGAATTATGCTCTAATTTCAAGTCATTCCTTTTTAAGTGTATATATAGCTACATAAAAATATCTAAAAATTGGAACAATCTCATTTTTTTCTTGATTATCCCTTAAACTCTATATATTTGTAAGCTTTTATGTCTACAGTATCTTACATTGCTGTTTTGGTGATGGTATAGGTAAAGCTAGAAACACTTTATCATGTCTTCTGACTTCAAAATGTTGACCTCTTAGTGTAGCACTTGTTATTGGTTTGGTTCTACATTTCCAATAAACATCAAGTACAATGCATTATGTAAGGATAAATATCTATTCAGCAGATTTTCTGTTTCAAAGAGACCTAGAAGGTAAAAATATATATCTCACCCACTGATTCTCATCTTGGACTGCAGGACTAGCATACCCTGGAAAAAAGTTGTTGCAACTGCTTTTCAAGGTCAGTGAACAATTAATCCAGTTGATACAACATGACATCAGAAGCGTAAGTAAAATGCATTTGCCAAAATCTTGTAACACTCAGCTATGGTTATCTTGACTACCACCTTTATTTTTGTCCTAAGAGTCCCCACTTAAAATATAAATTCCAATGAAATCTTCTGGATTTGGAATCTGATTTTGAATAAGGAATAATTACTCCAAATACCTGTGTGAACTAAGAGAAATATCCTATTCATTTTCCTTACTTGAGAAATGGTGATAATGCATTCCCTCACTTGATTCTATTTTTATATCAAATAAACAAATAATTTGAAAGTATTTTCAAAACTGTCAAATACTATCTAAATATTCAATACAAGTGTTGTTATTATCATTAAAAAACTTTCCCCACCAAATAAATCATGAAAAAACACTATGGCATTTGCTTTTTTATAGGGTATTAATGAGGCTGCACTGAATGTTGATTTATTTGGCTACAATGAATAGTTTGTGTTTCTTCCCTAATTTTTCCCAATAGATAATCTGTGGTTTAGTATCTCTTGTGTTTGCATCAAAGATTTTAAATCGGGATGCAAAACTTATGGTTGAACTTGAGTAATAGGACTCAAGGAAATTGAGAGGTACACTGCAATGGAAGGAATTATGATGGTGTGAGGATGGCCACCGACTGCAATAAGAGTGAAAGAAGAGGCCTGACATTATCTTGGTGAGGCCTCAGTGGACCTAAATATAATGGGCTTCCCAGAGTTTTTAGGTATTTGGTGCAATTTGGCAAGTTTGGTTCTGGCCAGTGCTAGCTTTCAGCGAGGAGATGTGGTGAGTTCCATGTAACTTCTGGCATTTTTTTTGCTGCACCGCACGGCATGTGGGATCTTAGTTCCCCAACCAGGGATAGAATCAGGGTCCCCTGCTGCACTGGAAGTGCAGAGTCTTAACCACTGGACACCGCCAAGGAAGTCCTGGCGTTTACTTTTAAAGATGAGGATGGAGTAGGTGTGAATATTGGGGCTTGGGTTTTAATACTAGTCAGTGTTATTGGTTTGGTTCTACAGTGGGGATGAGAAAGCTGAATTCAGAAAGAAACATTTGGCTTTATTACCATATATATCAAGGAGTATATGTGAATATGTCTTATCCTTTTCCAGGCTAGTAGTCCCAAAAAAGTGTATGCTACATTTTCTGTAGTTTTGTGATTTTTTTTATCACTTCATAATTTACTGTTGCAATTCAAACATTTTAAATTTTAAACATATATATGCACTCACACACATATATATGAACACATATTTTTCCTCCCTTTTCCCATATGCCATCTCCTTCTCTTTACTCCTTTCCCTTTCTCTACACTATTTTTGTGATTTGAATGTCCTGATACTGCCTGGAGAGGAAGAACTAAGCCAAGGCAGTGCATCCTGAAAAGTAATGGTGGTTATCCGTTCCTGCCTCTTTAAGCATCCAGTTTCAACCACTAGGATTTCGTTCAACCTTCTAACTGAGACTAAACTATGAATAAAGATAATGTTATTTTTATGTTCTCTGGGCCATACACAGTCTCTATTCCAGGGGCTCTTAAATCTTTAGATGTGCAAAATTCACCTGTGATGTTTAAAATTGGCACCTGCCCAGACTCAACCGCTTTTGATTCTTATTCAGTAGATCTGGGACAGAACCTAAAAAGTTTAATTTCTAACAAACACCCCAAATGACTGGATGCAAGAATCCTGTGGGTTACATTTTTGTAACAATGTAAACTCTGAAAACGTTTACAATTTTTATTTCATACAGTAAAAAAACAAAAAACATGTTGAGAAGCAGGGAAATAGCTCTACAAGACAGTTTACCAACGTGCACAGAACTGCTATGACTCATTCTAATTATATGTGTTCTCCTTTAATTTGCCCATACATTCCTTTTAATTATAAAAATAACTTTTTCCAAACATTTTCCCGCATCAGATGTTATTAGCTTTTTCCCTAAGGTCTAAGAGTACTAAGATTTGCTTGCAATGTCCCTTTGCATCTCTAGCAGTTTGACACAACTACTGATGCTGTGAGATCTCTGCCTGGAATTTCCCACCCCAGATCCCTAAGCCTCCTACATAGAACAGAATCACTGCCTGACATCTGAGTAACTTTTTTTTTTTTTTTTTTTTTTTTTTTGCGGTACACGGGCCTCTCACCGCTGCGGCATCTCCCATTGCAGAGCACAAGCTCCGGACGTGCAGGCTCAGCGGCCATGGCTCACGGCCCCAGCCGCTCCGCGGCATGTGGGATCTTCCCGGACCGGGGCACGAACCTGTGTCCCCTGCATCGGCAGGCAGACTCTCAACCACTGCGCTACCAGGGAAGCCCTTGAGTAACTTTTTAAACATCTAAATAAACTTGTTTTTATTGATGTTGTAATTCTATCTGTGTCACTCCGATAAGATTTTATGGTATCATGCAATTTTAAAATATCAAATTTTGTTAAGTTGAAAAGTCTTTAAAGGATTGCCACTTGTATTTCACTAAAGTGCAAGTAGCCTGTACAAGAGTAGACACTAGATCCAGGGGCGAGAATCACCTGATTAAGAGCATTCAGAAATCAAAGGTGGGGGTGATTTTTGAAAGAACTTAAAAATGAAAAAAACAAAGGCCATCTGCTCTACTATACATATACCAGATAAGGAATGTTATTTTTAATTTTATACTTGTAGCATTTTGATCTCTAAAGTGTGAGTTTTATTAATCAAACACCGCAAGCTAAAATATAAAATTTGAAAATGTTCACCAGTGAATTGTTAATTTGTTTCACATTTTTTTTGTTAGGGATTTTTAATAGCCTCTTAACATATTAAGTTTTCTGTGTATATGTCAGATGTGAATATACCAAATTCCCAAATTATACGACATAGTTTTAAATGTTGCTGGTCAAAGGGCATGAACACTGAAGCCAAATGTGTCCAGTCATTCTCTGCTATAAATGCATGTTTTGTTAAAACGGTGACTTTTTTGTTCACTCACTAGCTGCATAACCTCAGGTAAGCTACATAAACTCTTTGCCTCAGTTTCCTCACCTTTAAAACTGGTATGATATTAGAACCTAATTCATAGGGCATTGTACGGATGATAACATGTTTATTTACTTAAAGCAGTTAGGACAGAGCTTGGCATGTGGTAAACCCATATGGTAAATAGCTAACTGTAGCTATTATTATTAATATCACTTGGGACAGGGGATTCCAAGTAGTACTTGTGGAGAAGGTAGTGAAAAATATTCTACCTATCCCAGAATATGATAAATATTGCTGATGATTATTGCTGGACATTTCAGAAATATTCTCAGATATCTTGTTTTAGTTTTCCTGAAAGAAGATTCTTCCATTTTTTGTGGGATTTCCTGCATAACTAGTAGCTTAGAAAATTTATTCTAAATAATGAGACAGATAAATTACTTAGCAAAATGTCTTAGTCAGTGTGGGCTAAACATACTGCCTATGTTTTCCTCTAGGAGCTTTATGGTTTCAGTTCTTACATTTAAGTTTTTAATTCATTTTGAATTTATTTTTGTATATGGTGTGAGGAAATGGTTTAGTTTCATTTTTTTACATGTAGCTGTCCAGTTTTCCCAGCAAAACTTATTAAAGAGACTATCTTTTCCCCATTATATATCATTGACTCATTTGTCATATATTAACTGATCATATGTGCATGGGTTTATTTCTGGGCTCTCTATTCTGTGCCATTGGTCTAAGTGTTTTTGTGCCCACACCATACTGTTTTGATTACTATAGCTTTGTAATATAGTTTGAAGTCAGAGCACATGATACTTCACACCTGTCAGAATGGCTATCATCAAAAAGACGAGAAATAACAAGTGATGGTAAAGATGTGGAGAAAAGGCAACCCAGGTACACTGTTGGTGAGAATGTTAATTGGCATAGCCACTATAAAAACAGTATGGAATTTCCTCAAAAAATTAAAAATAAAACTAACATGTGACCCAGCAATTCCACCTCTGTAGTTATCAGCAGAAACCAAAATACTAATTCAAAAAGTTATATGCACTCCAATGTTCACTGTAGCATTGTTTACAATATCCAAGATAAGGAAACAACCTAAGTGTCCACTGATAGATAAATGGACAAACAAATTGTGATATACATAAACAATGGAATATCAGCCATAAAAAAGAATGAAAACTTGCCACTTGGACAACATGCATAGACCTTATACTATGTGAAATAAGTCAGACAGAGAAAGACAAATACTGTATGTTTTCATTTACACATGAAATCTAAAATATAAAGCAAAGACCAAATATAATAAAACAGAAATAGACTCAAAGATATACAGCACAAAGTAATGGTTACTTGGGTAAAGGGGAGAAGGGCGAAAGGAGAGTCAAAATAGGTGAAGGGGATAAGAGGTACAACTACTATTATACAATAATAAGTCACAAGAATGTACTACACAGCATAGAAAATATAGTCAATAATATATTGATAACTTCGTATGATGCATAATGTATAAAAATATCAAATCACTATCTGGTACACCTGAAACTCATATAATATTGTATGCTAATGATTCTTAAATAAGAATAAAGAATATCACTATTTCCCTCAAACAGCTAGTGTCTCAAGCATTACTCATAGTGTGTAGTATTTTTTTGACTAAAAAAAAAATTCCAAGTGCAAAATATATAAACTGGCAAAACAAAGACATAATTATACTTATTTTAAATACTTCCCTATTAAAATAGACCCACTCATACTTTCACATAACCATGGAAAATGGCAGCCACTTAAATCTACGTTGCCCCATAGTTACTCCAAAAACAATGCAGAAAAACAAGAAGACCAAAGAAAATTACACAAAAATAATGTGTTCAAAAGACAGAAAATTCCAAAATTACAAATTACCTTCTAAAATAAAGGAAAAAACCTACCACATCCCAGCAGGTGATCTCCACACTCCAGCCACAGCCTTAGCCATGAGCAAGAGCACATACAACCTTAACCATGGTTCGAAATGCACATGATCAGTGATGGGACAAAGCAATACCAGATGCCTCCTGATGTGATGTACTGAGAAGGACATAATACACATGCTGGATTCTTGCAAAAACTATACAACCTGCATCTAACAATATGGACTAATTAGTCAAATTCAAAATTTGAGACATTCTCGAAGATAACTGGTCTGAACTTTTCAATAATATAATGCAATGCTAAGTGTGACAGATATGAAAACTAAAGGTAATGTGTCATCAGAGATTGGATCCTGGAATAGGAAAGGACATTAGTGGCACAAGTGGCAAAATCTGAATAAGGTCCATAGATTAGATAATACTGAATTATCAATGTTATTTTCCTCCTTTTGATAATTGTATTCTGGCTATGTAAAGGAATGTTCTGTTTTAATAAATACACTGAATTTATAAATACACTGAAGTAGGGACTTCCCTGGTGGTCCAGTGGTTAAGACTTTGCCTTCCAATGCAGTGGGTGCGGGTTTGATCCATGGCTGGGGAGCTAAGATCCCACCTGCCTTGCGGCTAAAAAACCAAAACATAAAACAGAAGCAATATTGTAACAAATTCAATAAAGATTTTAAAAATGGTCCACATCAAAAAAATCTTAAAAGAAATATGCTGAAGTATTTAGAGGTAAAAGGTATTTAAATGTAAAATTTGAGTCTTGCAAAAATATAAAAACTATACACACACACAGATAAATAGACACACAGAAAAAGAAAAGGGGACAGAGAGATTGAAAAGAAAATGATGAAGCATGTGTAAAAACATGTTAACATTCATGGAATGTGCATGAAATGTATATGAGAATTCTTTGCACTATTTTTATGCTCCTTTGTACTTTTTACTGAAGTAGTCTGAAATTATTTCAAAAGAAAAGTTAAAAACATATATCCCCAAACTCTTGATGAGTTCAGCCTTAACTGAAAGCATACAGATTCTGATCATGAAAGGTTGTGATATATTAGTTGTAAAGCATGTTTCCTATTTGTTTCCCTCTTTTACTACCCCGTCGTGATACAAAGCTTTATGTATCTCATTGCATAATCATTAGACAATTATCATTTTTAAAAAATTGGCCAAACTAATAGTATAAACTAGAGCGAATCCAAAACTAGAGCTAATCTGAAACAAATAGTACAAACTAGAGCTAATCTGAAACTTGTCATAACCGTTACACATTCCATAGCCTGAAATAAGAAAAACTAGTATCTTCAACAATATTGAATTGTCAGAGGACAAAAAAATACTTTAATTAATTGCACTATTTTAGAGATAAACTTGAGAAATTGGGATCAAAGGATAGGAGAGAGGAGGTGGCTTCAAGTCCATCCAGGGGAGGCAACGTCTTTACAGATGATAGACATTGCATGCAAACAATGGCTGCATTCGCAGGGGTGCTGCATGCAGGCATACAGTGCTTGTAATTGAGGATGATTACGGTTAATGACTCCAGTAATGTACACTTTCAAGTCGGCAGGAAAATGTAATTTATATCAAACCTATTCAGTATCTCTTCAGGCATTTTGCCTGGTTTAATCTTAGTCCGGCTCTGGCTGCAGAGGGATGCTCTGGAAACTTCACAGCTGGCTCATATTAAAATGTTCATGGTCTCCCCCACCCCCCAATGCCTCCAGTACATTCAGAAGTAAATAAAGCTATTTGAGTCTTGATATCAGCTGGGTGGCTCAGAGCTTGTCATAGTTTAACGTGACAGGACCAAGATCTTTAGTCCTAAAAACACTAGGTTTTAGTGTGCAGAAAGGAAACAAAACATGTCTGTGAAATTCACTGATGAGGTGTTAACCACCAACAGCTACACTTTTTGGTAAAAAGAAGCTGTTTTACATTTCAATACACTGTGAAACACAACATTCTGCAAGGGTTTTCAAAAGATAAAAATAATCAGTTAATACAAAATATGACCAGTCTCCATTTCTCCAAATACCAGGAGTAAATCCCTAGCAAGCAAAACTGTTTACGGAATCAATTCAGGAACAGATCCTATTTAGAAGCTAGACTATTCATTTAAATCCAGTGCCAGATAAATCTCTAAAACAAGAACTTTTTTTTAACTATGAAATTAAGCATAAACATGTCTTCTTTCTTTTAGTTTTTTGTTTGTTTTTTGGCTTACTGTCATTTTAGAGAGGGGTAAGGAGAAGTTTCTATATATTTGAACTTGTAATTTTCAGATTCTGATTACAAATACCAAAGCATGACAGAGTGTGTACACAAATGAGATGGAAAAATATATGAGGGGCCTAAGGCTCAAGATAATTACAGTTCTGAAAAAAAAAATGCTATTGTGTTACACGTCTCAGTTTTGTAAGTAGAGTTCTTCTTTCTATGCAAGCAAATGCAAATCAGTACATTTGATCGGTTCCAGAAGCAACATTTTCAGTCTAAACAATGATATCCATCAAGGACAACAATAGGATGGGCTTGGAAAGCAAGGTTAAAACATCCATGTTCTGGTCTCAGTGCTAGGTAAAAGGCACAGAGAATGATTGGTATGTGAAAAGAAAAATAAGGTTTGGATGGCAAAGTGGATAAAAGCTTCAGGAAAATACAAATAACTCAGCTGATTATGGGACTGGGACATTTTTCATACACACAAGTATCTAACAATTTATTTTATTTTATTTTTTAAACATCTTTCTTAGAGTATAATTGCTTTACAATGCTGTGTTAGTTTCTGCTTTATAACAAAGTGAATCAGCTCTACATATACATCTATCCCCATATGTCCTCCCTCTTGCGTCTCCCTCACACCCTCCCTATCCCACCCCTCTAGGTGGTCACAAAGCACCAAGCTCATCTCCCTGTGCTATGTGTCTGCTTCCCACTAGCTATCTATTTTACATTTGGTAGTGTATATATGTCCATGCCACTCTCTCACTTTGTCAGAGCTTACCCTCCCCCCTCCCTGTTTCCTAAGTCCATTCTCCAAGTCTGTGTCTTTATTCCTTTCCTGTCCCTAGGTTCTTCAGAACCCTTCTTTTTATTTTTTAGATTCCATATATATGTGTTAACATACGGTGTTTCTTTTTCTCTTTCTGACTTACTTCACTCTGTATAACTGACTCTAGGTCCATCACCTCACTACAAATAACTCAATTTCGTTTCTTTTTATGGCTGAGTAATATTCCATTGTATATATGTGCCATATCTTCTTTATCCATTCATCTGTCGATGGACACTTAGGTTGCTTCCATGTCCTGGTTATTGTAAATAGAGCTGCAATGAACACTGTGGTACATGATACTTTTTGAATTATGGTTTTCTCAGGGTATATGCCCAGTAGTGGGATTGCTGGGTCGTATGGTAGTTCTATTTTTAGTTTTTTAAGGAATCTCCATACTGTTCTCCATAGTGGCTGTATCAATTTACATTACCACTGACAGTGCAAGAGGGTTCCCTTTTCTCCACACCCTCTCCAGCATTTACTGTTTGTAGATTTTTTGATGATGTCCATTCTGACGGGTGTGAGGTGATATCTCATTGAAGTTTTGATTTGCATTTCTCTAATGGTTAGTGATGTTGAGCATCCTTTCATGGGTTTGTTGGCAATCTGTATATCTTCTTTGGGGAAATGTCTGTTTAGATCTTCTGCCCATTTTTGGATTGGGTTGTTTGTTTTTTTGTTATTAAGCTGCATGAGATGTTGTAAATTTTGTAGATTAATCATTTGTCAGTTGCTTCATTTGCAAATATTTTCTCCCATTCTGAGGGTTGTCTTTTCATCTTGTTTATGGTTTCCTTTGCAGTGCAAAAGCTTTTAAGTTTCATAAGGTCCCATTTGTTTATTTTTGTTTTTATTTCCATTTCTCTAGGAGGTGGGTCAAAAAGGACCTTGATGTAATTTATGTTAGACAGTGTTCTGCCTATGTTTTCCTCTAAGAGTTTGATAGTACATTACATTTAGGTCTTTAATCTATTTTGAGTTTATTTTTGTGTATGGTGTTAGGAAGTGTTCTAATTTCACTCTTTTACATGTAGCTAACCAGTTTTCCCAGCACCACTTATTGAAGAGGCTGTCTTTTCTCCATTGTATATTCTTGTCTCCTTTATCAAAGATAAGGTGACCATATGTGCGTGCGTTTATCTCTGGGCTTTCTATCCTGTTCCATTGATCTATATTTATGGTTCTATGCCAGTACCATACTGTCTTGATTACTGTAGCATTGTAGTATAGTCTGAGGTCGGGGAGCCTGATTCCTCCATTTCCAATTTTCTTTCTCAACATTGCTTTGGCTATTCGGGGTCTTTTGTGTTTCCATACAAACTGTGAAATTTTTTGTTCTAGTTCTGTGAAAAATGCCATGGGTAGTTTGATAGGAATTGCATTGAATCTGTAGATTGCTTTGGGTAGTAGAGTCATTTTCACAATGTTGACTCTGGATTCCAATCTAAGAACATGGTATATCTCTCCGTCTGTTTGTATCATCTTTAATTTCTTTCATCAGTGTCTTATAGTTTTCTACATACAGGTCTTTTGTCTCCTTAGGTAGGTTTATTCTTAGGTATTTTATTCTTTTTGTTGCAGTGGTAAATGGGAGCGTTTCCTTAATTTCTCTTTCATATTTTTCATCATTAGTGTATAGGAATGCCAGAGATTTCTGTGCATTAATTTTGTATCCTCCTACTTCACCAAATTCAATGATTAGCTCCAGTAGTTTTATGGTAGCATCTTTATGATTCACTATGTATAGTATCATGTCATCTGCAAACAGTGACAGCTTTACTTCTTTTCTGATTTGGATTTGTTTTATTTCTTTTCTTCTCTGATTGCTGTGGCAAAACCTTCCAAAACTATGCTGAATAATACTGGTGAGAGTGGACAACCTTGTCTTGTTCCTGATCTTAGAGGAAATGGTTTCAGTTTTTCACCATTGAGAACGATGCTGGCTGTGGGTTTGTCATATATGGCCTTTACTATGTTGTGGTAAGTTTCCTCTATGCCTACTTTCTGGAGGGTTTTTACCAAAAATGGGTGTTGAATTTTGTGAAAAGCTTTTTCTGATGATCATATGGTTTTTCTCCTTCAGTTTGTTAATATGGTGTATCACATTGATTGATTTGCATATATTGAAGAATCCTTGCATTCCTGGGATAAACCCCACTTGATCATGGTGTATGAGCCTTTTAATGTGCTGTAGGATTCTGTTTGCTAGTATATTCTTGAGGTTTTTTGCATCTATGCTCATCAGTGATATTGGCCGGTAGTTTTCTTTTTTTGTGACATCTTTGTCTGGTTGTGGCATGTGGGTGATGCTGGCCTCATAGAATGAGTTTAGGAGTGATCCTCTCTCTGCTATATTTGGGAAGAGTTTGAGAAGGATAGGTGTTAGCTCTTCTCTAAATGTTTGATAGAATTTGCCTGTGAAGCCATCTGGTCCTGGGCTTTTGTTTGTTGGAAGATTTTTAATTACAGTCTCAATTTCAGTGCTTGTGATTGGTTTGTTTATATTTTTAATTTCTTCCTGGTTCAGTTTTGGAATATTGTGCTTTTCTAAGAATTTGTCCATTTCTTCCAGGTTGTCCATTTCATTGACATACAGTTGTGTGTAGTAATCTCTCATTATCCTTTGTATTTCTGCTGTGTCATGTGTTACTCCTCCTTTTTCATTTCTGATTCTATTGATTTGAGTCTTCTCCCTTTTTTTCTTGATGAGTCTGGCTAATGGTTTATCAATATTGTTTATCTTCTCAAAGAACCAGCTTTTAGTTTTATTGATCTTTGCTATCAATTCTTTCATTTCTTTTTCATTTATTTCTGATCTGATCTTTATGATTTCTTTCTTCTGCTAACTTTGTGGCTTTTTTGTTCTTCTTTCTCTAATTGTTTTAGGTGTAAGGTTAGGTTTTATTTGAGATGATGTTTCTTGTTTCTTAGGGTAGGATTGTAATACTATGAACTTCCCTCTTAGAACTTCTTTTGCTGCATCCCATAGGTTTTGAGTCATTGTGCTTTCACGGTCATTTGTTTCTAGGTATTTTTTGATTTCCTCTTAGATTTCTGCAGTGATCTCTGGGATATTAAATAATGTGTTGTTTAGCCTCCATGTGTTTGCATTTTTTACAGATTTTTTCCTGTAACTGATATCTAGTCTCATAGCGTTGTGGTCAGAAAAGATACTTGATACGATTTCAATTTTCTTAAATTTACCAAGGTTTAATCTGTGATCCAAGATATGATCCATTCTGGAGAATATTCCATGAGCATTTGAGAAGAAAGTGTATTCTGCTGTTTTGGGATGGAATGTCCTATAAATATCAACTAAGTCCATCTTGTTTAATGTATCATTTAAAGCTTGTGTTTCCTTATTTATTTTCATTTTGGATGATCTGTCCATAGGTGAAAGTGGGGTGTTAAAGTCCCCTATTATGATTGTGTTACTGTTGATTTCCCCTTTTATGGCTGTTAGCATTTGCCTTATGTATTGAGTTGCTCCTATGTTGGGTGCATAAATATTTACAATTGCTATATCTTCTGCTTGGACTGATCCCTTGGTCATTATGTAATGTCCTTCTTTGTCTCTTGTAATAGTCTTTGTTTTGAAGTTGATTTTCTCTGATATGAGAATTGTTACTCCAACTTTCTGTTGATTTCCATTTGCATGGAATATCTTTTTCTATCCCATCACTTTCAGTCTGTATGTGTCCCTAGGTCTGAAATGGGTCTCTTGTTGACAGCATATATATGGGTCTTATTTTTGCATCCATTCAGCTAGTCTATGTCCTTTTGGTTGGAGTATTTAATCCATTTACATTTAAGGTAGCTATCTCTATATATGTTCTGATTACCATTTTCTTAATTGTTTTGTGTTTGTTATTGTAGGTCTTTTCCTTCTCTTGTGTTTCCTGACTAGAGAAGTTCCTTTAGCATTTGTTGTAAAGCTGGTATGCTGTTGCTGAATTCTCTTAGCTCTTGCTTGTCTGTAAACGTTTTAATTTCTCCTTCAAATCTGAATGAGACCCTTCCTGGGGAGAATAATCTTGGTTGTAGGTTTTTCCCTTTCATCACTTTTAATATGTCCTGCCACTCCCTTCTGGCTTGCAGAATTTCTGCTGATAGATCAGCTGTTAACCTTATGGGGTTTCTCTTATATGTGATTTGTTGTTTTTCCCTTGCTGCATTTAATTTTTTTTTTTTTGTATTTAATTTTTGACAGTTTGATTTATATGTGTCTTTGCATGTTTCTCCTTGGATTTATCCTGTATGGGACTCTCTGTGCTTCCTGGACTTGATTGACTATTTCCTTTCTCATATTAGGGAAGTTTTCAACTATAATCTCTTCTAATATTTTCTCAGTCCCTTTCTTTTTCTCTTCTTCTTCTGGGACCCCTATAATTCGAATGTTGGTGTTTTTAATATTGTCCCAGAGGTCTCTAAGACTGTCCTCAATTCTTTTTATTCTTTTTTCCTTATTCTTCTCTGTAGTTGTTATTTCCACTATTTTACCTTCCATGTCATTTATCCGTTCTTCTGCCTCAGTTATTCTGCTATTGATTCCTTCTAGAGAATTTTTAATTTCATTTACAATGTTGTTCATCATTGTTTGCTTGCTCTTTAGTTCTTCTAGGTTTTGTTAAATCTTTCTTGTATTTTCTCCATTCTACTTCCAAGATTTTGGATCATCTTTACTATCATTATTCTGAATTCTTTTTCAGGTGGACTGCCTATTTCCTGTTCATTTGTTTGGTTTCATGGGTTTTTACCTTGCTCCTTCATCTGCTTGTGTTTCTCTGTCTTCTCATTTTGCTTAACTTACTGTGTTTGGAGTCTCCTTTTCACAGGCGGCAGGTTTGTAGTTCCCATTGTTTTTGGTGTCTGCCCCCAGTGACTAATGTTGGTTCAGTGGGCTGTGTAGGGTTCCTCGTATAGGGGACTAGTGCCTGTGTTCTGGTGGATGAGGCTGGATCTTGTGTTTATGGTGGGCAGCCCCGTGTCCAGTGGTGTGTTTTGGGGTGTCTGTGAGCTTATTATGATTTTAGGCAGCGTCTCTGCTAATGGGTGAGATTGTGTCCCTGTCTTGCTAGTTGTTTGACATAAGGTGTCTGGCACTGTCGCTTGCTGGTCGTTGAGTGGAGCTGGGTCTTAGTGTTGAGATGGAAATCTCTGGGAGAGCTTTTGCTGTTTGATATTATGTGGAGCCGGGAGGTCTCTGGTGGATCAATGTCCTGAACTCAGCTCTCCCACCTTAGAGGCACAGGCCTGAAACCCGGCCAGAGCACCCAGACCCTGTCAGTCAGTCACATGGCTCAGAAGAGAAGGGAGAAAAAAGAAAGAAAGAATGAATAAATGATACACACACAAAAAAATTATTAAAATAAAAAATTTTTTAAATTATTAAAAATAAAAAAATTTAAAAGCAATGAAAAAAGAAAAAAAGAAAGAAAGAAGAAATCAACCAAACCAGAAAAGAAATCCACCAATGATAACAAGTGCTAAAAACTATATTAAAAATAAAAGCAGCCAGAACCCTAGGACAAATGGTAAAAGCCAAGCTATTCAGAGAAAATCACACAAAGAAGCATACACATACACAATCACAAAAAGAGAAAAAGAAACATATATATATATATATATATAAAGAAAAGGAATATAGCAACCAAATCAATAAACAAATCTACTAATGATAATAAAGTCCAAATACTAAACTAAGATAAACTTAAAATCAGAAACAAATTAGATACAGATAGCAAACCCCAAGTCTACAGTTGCTCCCAAAGTCCACCACCTCAATTTTGGGATGATTTATTGTCTATTCAGGTATTCCAGAGATACAGGGTACATCAAGTTGTTTGTGGAGATTTATTCCGTTACTCCTGAGGCTGCTGAGAGAGATTTCCCTTTCTCTTGTTCACATAGCTCCTGGGGTTCAGATTTGGATTTGGCCCCGCCTCTGTGTGTAGGTTGCCTGAGGGCATCTGTTCTTTGCTCAGACAGGACGGGGTTAAAGGAGCAGCTGATTAGGGGGCTCTGGCTCACTCAGGCTGGGGAGAAGGAGGGGTATGGAATGCAGGGAGAGCCTGTGGTGTCAGAGGCCGGTGTGACATTGCAACAGCCTGGGGCACACCGTGTGTTCTCCCAGGGAAGTTGTCCCTGGATCACAGGACCCTGGCAGTGGCGGGCTGCACAGGCTCCCAGGAGGGGAGGTGTGGAGAGTGACCTGTGCTTGCACACAGGCTTCTTGGTGGCTGCAGCACCAGCCTTAGTGCTTCATGCCCATCTCTGGGATCCGACATGATAGCTGCGGCTCGTGCCCGTCTCTGGAGCTCGTTTAGGTGGTGCTCTAAATGCCCTCTCCTTGTGCACCCCAAAACAATGGTCCCTTGCCTCTTAGGCAGTTCCAGACATTTTCCCGGACTCCCTCCTGGGTAGCTGTGGTGCACCAGTCCCCTCAGGCTGTGTTCATGCAGCCAACCCCAGTCCTCTCCCTGGGATCTGAACTCTGAATCCCAAGCCTCAGCTCCCAGCCTGCACCCGCTTTGGTGGGTGAGCAGACAAGCCTCTCAGGCAGGTGAGTGCTGGTCGGCACCGATCCTCTGTGTGGGAATCTCTGCACTTTGCCCTCCGCACCCCTGTTGCTGTGCTCTCCTCCGTGGCTCCAAAGATTCCCCACCACCACCCCCCATCTCCGCCAGTGAAGGGGCTTCTTAGTGTGTGGGAACTTTTCCTCCTTCACAGCTCCCTCCCAGTAGTGCAGGTCTCATCCCTATTCTTCTGTCTCTGTTTTTTCTTTTGCCCTATCCAGGTACATGGGGAGTTTCTTGCCTTTTGGGAAGTCTGAGGTCTTCTGCCAGCGTTCAGTAGGTGTTCTGTAGGAGTTGTTCCATATGTTGATGTATTTCTGATGTATTTGTTGGGAGGAAGGTGATGTCCACGACTTACTCCTCCACCATCTGATTTTACTTTTAAAATGCTTATAAATCAAACTGGTTTGCTCTCACATCTACACTGATATGTTATAAAGTTTAAATTTTATGACCTATACCTCACATCAGAGTGTAGATATGTTGTTCAGTTTCTGTAATAATAACACTGGATATGAAAGTGCAGTGGTTCGTATGATTATATAGTAAACGGCATGAGCTAAATTGACTATAAATGACCTCCTGTTGTCCAGCATGGAAATGCTGTCATTCCTTACATGAAAAATCATTTGGTAAGAAGACTCAGGATTTAGCAGTGTTACCAACTGAGTAAAAGAAATCTCCAATACAAGCAGATAAAATATTAACATGGATGTTTTTCAGTTTTTTTCCTATATCACATTCTTAAGAAAATTATTTTAAAGAGTAAAAGGACAGCTATTATAATGCACTGTAAAATACCTAATTGTTGGTCTGAGAGTAACACAATTCATCTATGTGATCTATGAGAGATCAAACCCTTAGAAACATTCAGAGAAAGTATGGCTATAATTCCCCTAGTATCTTCCTAATCTCCTTCCAGCATTTGGTGGCCATTCCATCTTGATTTATCTTTTGGGTATTGGTAGTCTATACTCTGGGTAAGCTCAAATACTTATCCAGAATGCTAAAGACTACATATCCCAGGCTCTCTTGCAGCTAGAGTTCTGTATATCACCAGGGATTTCCTGGCAGATGCATCCATATACGAATTGGAAGGGAAAGTTCTTTCTGACAAATATGGTCATGGAGGCATTTCATTTTTCTTTCCATTAGCATTGTGGAGTTTATACAAACACTAGCAGTAGTTTTCATTAGGAATAACAGACATGTAAAGTCTTTGACAATCTTCAGGATCAAAAATAATTGTAATAGGTCAGAGGAGAGTAGCCACTCCTTGATCTTTTCATGATATATGGCATACCAGTCCCTTGAAATAAGTAAATTGAAATGTTAACTACATTAATAACAGTCCTAAGAGTGGACTTTGTTGATGTGTGGGGCTGAAGAGGCCAGCCCACATCTGTCAAGCTTCCAAGTGATACTAACACAGGATGAAAGGCCAGCCTGGCTAACTGAAACGTCTCTTTCCCAAATTTGGTACTGGTACTATTTTCTCCCCCATTTACAGCATGTCATGTCTTATATGATGTGTTGGTGACACACAATGATAGTAAATAAAGCAACAAACACTTAACAGTAAGACTTACTCAGAAATTTCCAATCTGCTATTGGGAAGACTATAAAAATATCACCATTTTATTTTTCCTTCCCAGATGTTTTAGTCTAGAGGAAAAGAAGAAAGGTTTTAAACCATCTATAATTCCTTGGATATTTGCTTGCTATTACTTCTTCAGATAGCACTCTATTGAGACAATCTCATGAAATATAGAATAAGACTAAATTGCAAGACCATTTTTCTCTCAGATAATTCTTTTTCCCTAATCTCAGCTGGTAACCTTTTACTGCTTGACACCACACACAGGGCATTCTGCAAAAAGGCACTTTTTTATTGACACTTATTGACACTTATTGACACTTATTGACACTTATTGAGGCCCGCATTCAGTATATTGCTTGAATGGCTAGGGAAGGATAGAAAGCGGTTCTTTTAAAAAATAAGTTCATTTGTGGAAAAGAGTATGGCTTGTTCTCAGATTTAATTTACCCATGACATATTTACACTTTGAAATATATACTTTTTAAAGTTATGCATTCATATCAAATACATACCGTAAAAGTATTTTTTAAATATATACATACAGCTTTTTAACAATAGATTCCACGACCTCCCCTGACTAAATCAGAATCAGTAATGCATTTTATAGAGCAAGGACACTGTTGGTGGCAGTTTGTTTTTTTTCAATATTAAGGAGTTTTGTCAACTTTGGAATCTAAGGATACCTAGGAGGATCTGAATTAAGAACCAAATTTTAAGCTCTGCATATGGAACTGCTAGAAACATTACCTTTTCAAAAAATTTTTTTCCAAGAAAAAATGTACATATATTTTTTAAACCATCTTCGACATAAACTTTATGGGTAGCAATAAGTGAATCAGAAAAGTATGGACTGTGTTTTCACTTACACAAGAAAGGCTGGTAGCTTAGTATCCAAAATGGTTGATGAAACTTTTTTTCCAATGTCAAGACTGATATAAGAAAAGTGGCGGGCTTCCCTGGTGGCGCAGTGGTTGAGAGTCCGCCTGCCGATGCAGGGGACACGGGTTCGTGCCCCGGTCCAGGAAGATCCCACATGCCGCGGAGCAGCTGGGCCCGTGAGCCGTGGCCGCTGAGCCTGCGCGTCCGGAGCCTGTGCTCCGCAATGGGAGAAGCCACAACAATGAGAGGCCCGCGTACCGCAAAAAAAAAAAAAGAAAAGTGACAAAAACTCTGGAATTCAAAATAGTTGCTGCTGAGGTGTGTTAGAGAAACAGAATCAATAGGGTATGTGTGTATGTGTAGTGTGTGTGGGTAAATATGTACACACATTTGAGATATATGGAGAGGGAAATGGAGAGAGAGGCTTTAAAGAATTGGCTCACATGATCAGGATTGTTGGAACTTACAAGTCCAAAATCTGCAGGACAACCTGGTAGGTTGGAGATCCAAAGAAGAGTTGACGTTACAGCTCAAGTCCAAAGGCAGCGTGGCTGCACAATTCCCTCTTTCTTGGGAGACCTCTGTCTTTTTCTCTGAAGGCCTTCAACTGATTGGATGAGGCTCATCCACACTCTGAAGAATAATCTGCTTTACTCAAAGACTACTGATTTAAATGTTAATCTAATTTAAAAATCACCTTCACGATAATATCTAGACTGCTTTTTGACCACATATTTGGGTAACGTGGCCTAACCAAACTGACACATGAAATTAACCACCACATGTGACATTAGCAGTCTATGATCATCAAGAATTGGAATCATTTTACCCATCTCTTCAAAGTGCATATCACTATCTGTCAAATTTGGAGTAATATGAATACCCCTCCATTTACTTTCCTAAATCCTCTTAAAAATTGTATCACTTTAATTTCCTTTTATTTCCAGTATCTTCTCCCTCACATCTTCTTCATTTTTCTCAGCTCTTACACTCACAACACACCAATGCAAGCTGATTTTCTTGATTTAATTACTTTTCACAAGAGAGAAAAGATACAAGCCCATGACCCATTTAAAGATTTTGAATCTGTTGTACCAGTTCACTTCTACTCAGTGGCATGCACCTTTAGCTCCTGTTTCCAGCCTCTTTCAGGTAGTTTTTATGTACATTCCTGTGTGTGTGTGTGTGTGTGTCTGTGTGTGTGTGTATGTTCTCTCCGAATGAAACGTAATGTAATACTTCTAAAGTAGAAGACAAAATTTTTAGAGCTCTAGGAATGTAAAGTAATAATTACATATGTGAATATCAAAGCATTACAGAGGTAACTATTAGTCTTCCAAACAAAGACAACTGTAGGCAGAGGTAAGAACTCAGGAACCAGGATATAAGGCTCAAGATAGTTACATGTTATAGTCATCCAAATGACAGCTCCTCTGTAAAATAAGATAGATTGCTTTTTGTATCACTAATGTATGTCACTGTCTGAAACGAGATGCTGTGCTGAAAGGGCTTGTAGAGGTTATACAGTGAATCCTAGGGCTTCCATTCTGTACTATGTCTACTGATGATGTGCCCCTTAAAACAAATATTTAGGAAGATATTAGCTTTCATACTTTAGGATAGTGTAATATGTTGCTTATTGAGTCTCAGAAAATGCTTTATAATGTCTGAGCAGAATTCTCCTGTTGTATCAAATAACAGTCTTCTGCTTAAAAGTATTGCATATGGAAACCAATAGCACTATATCTTTTATTAATAATGTTACATTTTTCAGACTACTGTTTCAAATGTTTTTACAAGGCCACTAAAGCCTCACAGCAAAATGAATATGTGGTTGTCAAGGTACATTCCTGGCAAGGAGCCAGAGGGGCAACCAGGTAACCCTAGCCAGATGTTTTGTGATGATATGTGACATCATCTAAACCATACATCTTCCCTTTCTTTGTGCTTTGCTCATTTGCTAGTCATCACCTGACATTTATTACCTTTTTCTCCCTCACTTATCTACATTTAGTCCAAAGCCCTCTTGCACAGGTCTTCTAGGCTTTAGTAAAAATAATTTTTCCTGTTCTCATGAGATGAACTCTGCCTCTGGCTATGAGCTCATATTTTTGACATGTAATTCCATTATCCAGGAATTAAGATCCTGCTTATTGATACCATCTGCACAGTCCATTGTTCATATCTTAGCTCTTTCTCTCTCAGGTCCTATCTCAGTGTGATGACAGCACCAGCTGTGCTCCCAAGTCTTTCATCTTCTGACCCAAGAAGGTATGGTCCTTTAAGTGTTTTTCATCTAGACATGGGTCAGTAGGAGTGTTAGGTGGATAGCAACATGGATGTGTCCTTGAGCAAGATGACACACACCCTGACCAGCAATGACCCACATTCAGTTTTTTCAGTAACTCTAGATGTGAAATCACCAAACTTCTCTAGTTTCCTTTTCCAAGACCCAAGTTGTTTTGATGTGCTTTGTTCCCTGGAATTCTTTATGGAAACTGTGGGAAATTATGTGCTGGTTCTTCTAGGATCTGGAGTCCAGTCTTTTTTTTTTTTTTTTTTTTCTTGCGTTATGCGGGCCTCTCACTGTCGTGGCCTCTCCCATTTGCGGAGCACAGGCTCCGGACGCGCAGGCTCAGCGGCCATGGCTCACGGGCCCAGCCGCTCCGCGGCATGTGGGATCTTCCCGAAACGGGGCACGAACCCGCGTCTCCTGCATCGGCAGGCGGTGGAGTCCAGTCTTTTAAAGCATAGGTCTACCTAAGCCAATATCTTTCAAATTGTTTCCTGCTTCCTCACTTTTCCCCCACATATGGGCGTATGTCCTGTGCAGTGTGTGATGTAAGGAATAGTATATTGAACTAGAATCTAGGTACCCTGATTTTTAGCTTTTACAATGGAAATAACTTTGTAGTATTAGATGCACATCAAAGTCCTTAGCACTCTATTTTCTCACCTGAAAAATTCATGTAATGAGGTGATAATTGTATAGCATCAGAGTGTCAGTTGACCTTTATGTAGGAATTTATCTTTTCTCTTGTGTAAGTAAGATAAGAAATGGCATTTTGGAAAATGTTCACTAAGTTTTAAAAAGAAAACAAAGTGTTTATGGGGTACTTTGTCTTTAAAAAAGAAGACAGCACTTCATTATGATGTTAAACAAAATTGTATATTCTCCATAAATACTATAGAAGTTATAATAATGTTATCCATTAAAAACCTTGCAAGAGCTACCATGTGGGTGATATTTAAAGATCACCGTTCGGAAGCAAAAATGTAGAATGAGCTACTGAGCTATCAACAGCCTGCATTGGTGACAAACATAATTGTACATAAATGTTTAATATTATACACAGACTATTTGATGAGTACATGCCATTAAATCCAAATTTATTTATCACTGCTGCTCTGTGCGAGGATTTCATGTAAATTAAGTATATCCCTTGGATGAGCTTCCCACTGCAAATATATTTCACTTATAAAAAGTATTATTAATTTTACAGGCTCATGGTTTTACCATTTACCTTAGTAAGGAAATTTACCATTTTTTCATTATTATAACATGTTAACTCAGAAATTTTCATAAGAAGGATTTGAAATGGT
>NW_006782724.1:1104043-1108322 GCF_000442215.2 Lipotes vexillifer | reverse complement strand
CTCTTTCCAGGGACATTTTGCTTTACACAGCACAGCCTTGCTTTCTGGAAGAATTGTATAGTAGAAATGCAGCAGCATTTCGATGCCACACTTTGCCTAGGATATAATTTGCTTTGTTTTATTTTATCACATACTTTTTGAACACCTAATACATTCCAGGCACTGTGATAGGCAATAGAAATATGTAGACAAAAAGATCCAATCACTACACTTCAGGGACTCACTGTTTAGTCCGGGAAACAGGTCTGCCAGGGCAAGATGGTAAACAGAGCATCTGCACTCACCTTTTCTCTTTGCAGGTCCCAACATGCAATTAAATGAAGGTAAAGAAGAAATAAATTCATAACTAAGAGAATGGGGAGACATCAGTGAAAGGCAGATTTCAACAAACTTCTGGTAGACAAAAAGAGATGATGGTTGAGTGACTAATCAAAGAACAGAAAGACACAATCTAGAACATTTGCAGAGGGAGTTGTAACTGATGAAAACCAGACTTTTCTGATAGAAATTCCAAAGGGACTGCAGACTAAGTGATGTCAGATGCTTTGATGGGTGGGAGGAAGAAATAGATGTAAGAACAAGATGATTAATGGGGGACATATATGGCAGAAGTAAACTACCCACACCTCTTCCTACAATTCCTTATGCGGGATGCTTTACCCCAGGGCACAAATACAAATTTTAAAAAAGCTGTCTGCAGAAAATAAAGGTAATTAGTTAAACCAATAGAGACCCAGAGTGAAATCTGTCTTATCTGGTCATATATGAGTCCCCCAGTACAGGAGTCACTCACATGAATTCTCACTATAAAGCATTTCCTATTGAATTCAGAGTCTCTCAATTCAATATTCCTAGTCCCTTATTATTAAGTGTGAATTGGCCACCACGACTCACCAGAAGATTATGAAAACACTCCAACATGAAGAGGAATGATGAAGATATACTAAGTAAATACTAAAGTGATGAAATACGATTAATTTAGAGAACGAAAATGAGTTTTAAAAATCTCATGAGCATCCTCAGGTGAATTTGAGAAACTTCTGCATGTACAAACTAACAGAATCCTAATAATAATAATAATAATAATAATAATAATAATGAGAATGAAGAAAAAAATCTTGGAAATTAAGTCATTATTGGAATATATGTTCAATAGGAAGGTTGGAAGATAAATATGAAGTAATTTCTCATTTGATATAACTACAATACAAACAAAAAGAATATACAAGAGAAAAGAAATGATCAGTTCATGATGCCTAACATTTGACTAATAGGAGTTTTTGGTAAAGAGGATGAAGAGAGCAGTGGTAAAACGATCAAAGATAAAGTACCAAAAAGTCCTTCAAAGCTAATGGGAGAAGCAAATCTAATTCTAATTTAAGAAGATTTTCCAAGCACTGTACCTTAAAATACCTAGGCACATTACTGTGAAAGATAAGAAAAACAAAGATCAAAGATCCTAAAATCAGCTATAAATGACAGATAGACCGTCATTAACTTAGCATCCTAGATGAAAATGGAGACATGCTTTCATAGTTCTTAGGGGAAACGATTTTCAATGTAGATTTATATACACGACAAAGTTTCACTGAAATATGAGGAATAAATAAAATAATAATAAATAAAATAATAAAATATTCTAAAACCTGAAGGGACTCAGAGAGTATACTTGGCAAAAAAATCTTTCTTAGGAAATTAATTAAAGATATATTTCAGCAAAATAGTAAACTAAGAGATAGGAAGATGTGAGATTCAGGAAATAATAAGTATAAGAAAACAAGGTAGGGAAGTTTCAATTTTAACATTGTAGTAGCCTAAAGTCTAGTTTAGATGAGAAGGAAATATATATAATGTAAGAATATATATATCAGAAATATTAATATCCAAATATTCACATATATTCTCTTTATATAACTCAGTGACCATTACAGGGAAACAGGAGAGGAGAAAATGTAATTAACCAGCATTTGGTCCTACTCTGAACTCCAATTTATGTTTGCATTGTTCTTTTTAAAATAACCTATAGACAAATTATAAAAGACTTCATTTTGCTTTAAGAAAAGTGAGTGAATAAAGATGAGTTGGAGGGAAGGGGGTACCTGTGTCCTCATCTTAGAAAGTGGGTGTCAAGATATGATAATTAAGATTGATAGAACATGGTTATTTGAATTTGCACATGAGATGAGTGGAGGAAGGAACTGAGAATTATGGAATAACTCTTTGACAAATAAGAGCAAAAGTTTAAACTCCGTTTTTTAAAAAACTGTTTACAATTCTGGGGGTATGTATCAGGCTAATTAAATCCAGAAATGTTTTTAAATGACTGCTTCTGGGTAGGGGAACTGGGTATGAGGGATACTGAGGCAATATTAATGTTAACTCTATTGCACACTTTTTGGTAGTGTCTGATCTTTCAAACTTTTATGTGATATTTTGATAAAATAAATTAAAAGAAGTAATTGCAATATGAAAAGTGCTAGAGTACTGACATCTATACAAGTCAATATGGAAAGAGAGATGGTTAATTCCAACTACTCTCCCTCTGTATCCATTTAAATAAACCATTTAAAATGCAAGGTCATGGATTTGAGTTTTTAGGTTCGGAGAGGCTAATGTACTTGCTCAGATGCATTGTGTCTAGGTATACATCTACACGTTGATCAATGAAAGTTAATAAGGTTCAATGTTCATTTACTCCTCTTGTGGGACTGTCTCTGTTTATTCTACTATCTATTAATTATTATCGATTATCTATCATTGATTAACTCTTGTGTGATTTTAATTTCTCTCTGGCTTTAATTTTCCTTCTCCTAATAATTGTCTTCCATTTGATTACTCTCAACGATTTTACACAGAAAGATAACATTATTTTCCTGGATAAAATTAAGGAAAGATTCATATCTTAATGCAATGTTCTGATCCTGCGTACCATTTCAAACATGCTGGTCCATGGTCTGCCCAAATGTTCCTAAGATAATATTCTACTATTTTATTGCTCAAGTGTACTTATGCATTGTGAGTAATTAAGCTCTGCAGGAGCACTTTTTATAGCGGAACTGAAAACAGGATCTTCAAATATTATTTCTGTGACCACCAAATGTAGCAGGCGATACTTTGTCACACCTTGGCAACCCACCTCTTAAACATTTTGTCTATACGTGTAATACCGACCTTCTATCGATATTGTAAGCACTAATAACAACTTATAGGAATCATGTATTTTATAATTGGTTAAGTTGACAGTCATAGATGTAAGCTTTATTTCTGTGTCATGGTAAGCTAGAATTTAAAGATGGAGAGGTCCCTATAGAATAGCTGCATATAATGGCTTCTTCTAGGGCTTGGCCTGGGTCTGGTGTCTAAGACAATTACTTGCTATGTCTGTTTTAACATGATCATTAATTATACTATCTAATGCTATGTGTTTTAAATTTAGGGCACTTGTTTTTTATGACTCATTATAAGCTGGTAAAACCCTGCAAAAGAGATCTAATTTGAAATAGGGTTTATTTTTAGATTTGAATGCATGAGAATAAAGATGTTTTAAGATCGTTGGCAGATTTGGCATCCTCACTGGTGAAATGTGTTTTTATTTCTATATAATTACAAAAATATGTAATTTATCCTTTCAAGCAGAGACTACAGCTAGAGATTGGAGTGTAGCCAAAGTGTTGAACATCTTGCAGAAGGGAGTTAAGGGTAATCCAAAAATTATACACTGTCAACTCTCACCTCTGCACCTGGAAAACTAGTTTAAAAGATCTGGAAAGGTGGAACACAAATCATCTGGGTGAGCAAAATTTGTTAGGAATAAATCAGCCTGGTCTTTGCAAATGTAAATCATTCCCTCTTTGCCTTGAAAGGATACTTTATGATGCTTAACAGAGAGTAAATAAAGAAGGGTTGCCAGATGTACTCAGTTTAGATTTTCAATGCCTCTTAAGAGAGATATTTTTATCCTAAGTATCACCTGACAGTGAGAATCTGTCTGCATTTAGAGAACACACAAGAAGCCTTCTTGTCATCTGGCCAATCTAAGGTCCAGCTTTACCAAAGCCCACCCCCAGACAAATACATTTCTTGTTGGAGGTCGATTCCCAAGAAACTATAAATTCTTCACAATGGAGGTATGAGAGGGAAAGTTCTGTCAGTGATTAAAAACTGGATAGAGGACAAAAAGGCAGGATTCTGAATAATGTCTCGCTGCTATAAGGAAAGAGCTGTCTGCTTATTGGAAGAGAGTCATGCATTTAACTCGTTTATTTAGAATAGGAAAGAG
>NW_006782724.1:1100828-1104024 GCF_000442215.2 Lipotes vexillifer | reverse complement strand
AAAGAGTGAGCTGATTGCGTTGAACTGCTAAGGACAAACACTTAGAGGAAGTGAAGAATCGTAAGAAAGCAGTGGAAAGCAGTACAGGCACGCACACACATACAAATTCTTGTCTGTAAGGAATAAAATTTTTTTTTGAGAATTATTTCCTTTCTTTAACCAATTTATGATCTAATTAAGGAGATACTGCACATAAAATGGTAATTAGCCTTAAATTCAAAGGCTGGAGGCAAATGATTGACACAGAGAGGAAGTGTAAGAAGATTGCAAAGCAATGAATGAACACTGCTTTTTTAGGTGGTCCGTGAGGGTATCATGGAGCAGATGTGATCTGATCCTAAAAAGGGGTATGAGTCAGTAACTGAAGTAGACTTTTGGCCAGGGTAGAAAATGGGAGCAAAGAAGATGGAAAGTTTTATTTGTTTCGTGCAGCATTTAACTGCCCATTTAGTGAGTGAAGAAGTACTGTGATAAGCTAAATGTGTCCACTGATGACTGTTGAACATGATCAAAGCAATCTTTTGAATATATTTACTATATGTGATACGATACATAAAGAATGGGTTACATCTGTGGGTGACAGACCAGAGATGCTATGGATTTGGAGTTGGACAGGTTTTCAACCCTGACTCTATTGCCTAAAGTCAAGTTTTTTCTAAGTTAATTTATATGAATATTAAATATGAATCAAATGCAAATACAATGAGGTCTTTTTGAGGAGAGGGCACTAGACAAGCTGGGTCAACCTACACTTTTATGAAAAAATAAACAAGGAGGAACAACAAGAAAACTTACAGAGAAAAGCACAGAAGAAAATCCTGCCCTTCAAGTTGCTAAAATCTGTCAATAATTAAAACAGTGAGTTACTGGCTCATGAAGGAAAAAGATAGTCCAATGGGACATAATAGAAAACCCAGGAATAGACCCAATTTATAGACGAGATGAGGTGAGTTAGGCAATAAATAATGTGAGAACAAGTAGATAATGGTCTGATAAGAATATTAAGTAGAATCCATACATCACATCACATATCAGAATACATTGCAACTAGCTACAACATTCAAATGTATAAAATAAAAGCATAAATGTATCTGAAGAAAATGTGGAATTTTTTTTCACCTTAGATTGGAGACTTTTCTTCCCCTATTTCAAATTCCAGTAGATATATTATTAAAATTGTTAAATTTAAAATTGTTAAATTCCATAAAAATAAAAATAATTCTATACAGCAAAGTCACAATAATCTAGTAAAATGTCTACTACTCATATGGTAAACAAATGGCTAATATTCCTAATACATAAAGAGCTCCCACAAATAGATAAGAAAAAGACCTACACTTAAATATAGAAATGGGCAAAACAAGGGAGGAGGAGGGGAGAAGGAGTAGCAGAGGGAGAATAGAACAGAATAGAAAATAAAATGGCTGCTAAACATTCACAAAATATTCAACTTAGCTCATAATTAGAAAAAAACCCCAAAAAACTAAAACTTCACTGATGTACCATTCTTTTAGCTTCCTATCTGACAAAAATTCAAGTTTCCTAACTTGCTGAAGTGTGGGTGGGGGTGTAGGAACACTCCATCCCTATGGATGGTATTTAGCAACATATTAAAATTATAAATGCATATACTCTTCAATCCAGTGATCCTCCTTATGGGGCTTTATCCAACAGATATACATTCCCATTTGAAATGCTATACGTGAAAGGGAATTCACGCAGCATTTGTAATAGCAAAATAAAAGTAACTTTTCTGTTACTGTCATTGATAAATGACCAACTTCAAAATGCATCCTAATTTTTAAAAAGCTTTTCAAGTAAAGGAAGGACAGAAGAGCTTTATCAAATATTTTAACCAATTTATTCATCAAATAAGATTCAATGGCATCATTTTCCCATGAACTCTAAATAAGAAAGGGAGGAAAAAACATTAGTGGGCATATAGAATTGTTCAGGAAATCAAGACAACTTTCAGGTTGATATGTGTTAACCATTTTGTAATTTTAGGAAATACTAAAATAATAATAATAATAACAACTAACAACCTGTAATATTACAACATATATTTTTCTTTCTCTCTGTGAACACCAATTGTAATGTTGTTAGGCCCAGCATGTATAGCTGTCAGACAAAAAAGAACCCTATTCATTGTGAATCAAATAAAATGCTTTCTGCTACAGAAAGAAAGTGGCTTCCCCACTCTTAAGAATGCTATTCAATTTTAAATATGTGTGAGACTTCTTTTTTAAAACTAGAATATGACTACATTTCAATTAATTGAAGGGATGTTCATGATACAGTCATTCTCAGTGACTTGATTTTCATTAAGAAGCAGCAGCACTGGAAAAAAAATAAATGTAAAAATTGGGACTGCTGGAAGGTAAGGGCAAAAATCCTCAGTGTTTTAAATATTTACCTCCCACATAGATATCTTCAGCTTAAATTCCTTTCAGAAACAGTGTAAGCAATGGTGAATAGAAGAGAAAGAGTAGCGACCTTCAAAGCTGGAATCATTGGTGACTGACAAAATAAACCCTACCATCTGTCTGCTTTTCACCCTGAGAGTCAGAAACTCAGCATATATTATTGGAAGGATGGTGGATGCCGAACTTCTGATATATCTTTCCTAGCAGTTATACTTTTTCTATCCCTGAATTGTCATCAATTCTTCTATTATGATATAGTCATCTTTCAACATTTAACGTTTTGTTTTGTTTTTGTTTTCTTTCCTAGATTATCATATGCCCAGAGAACCATAGAATGGTCTCTCATAAACTCAAAGAAATAGGTTGTTTGAGAAATGTAAACCAGTCATTTGGGTGATGATCTTATCTTTTTCCTCTCCATAACTGAGAAATAAGCACAGGGGTCAGAGAACAAGAATAATCCATTTTTAAAAACTGGATTGGAAAATGTAGCTTAGCCTTAAACTGGAATCATGCTTCTACTCTGTCCTGATCCCTCATCCCCAATCATCCTTCTGCATCTGGAACGTCAGGGTTGACTCCTGGAGGATACAGTGTGCCTGTAAGATGACCTTATGATGGAGTGGGTAAATGGGTGATTAAGAAGCCCAGAAGAACAAGAGGCACCTACAACACAATTTCACCCATCAGATAAGTGAGTCTTCCTTTGGGAAAAAAATGATTCAGAGAAGCTGGCGTGGGAGTGGAGAATCCTGGATCCTCAGTCACTC
>NW_006782724.1:1094371-1100579 GCF_000442215.2 Lipotes vexillifer | reverse complement strand
TCTTTCCAGTGCCTTAAGCCAACAACAAAACGTTAGTAAAATGCAAATATGCTTCCTTAAGACTAAGTCAGCAACCACTTTTTATTCATCAGCACTTTCTCTTAGGTAACATCAGATAATCTAGCTGATACAAAGAACTCCTATCAAAACTATAATACCTGGAATTAGATACTTGAGATGAAAGAATTAAAATATACATTGTATGTTGAGCTACAGGAGAAGCAGATTCAGGTGAAGGTCATAGTTCAGGGTTTTGGGTGCCCAGGCTGCCAGTGATGATGATTCTGGATGTGAGCACAAATTTCAGCTACAATTTTGCTTTCAGCTGGCCAATTTTCTAAAATAAAGGTAGCAACATCTAACATCTACTTTATGCTATTTATTATCTAGAATTAGCTAGGACATATGATTTCTCTTCTATTTTTATTTTCTTCTGGACTCGCTCTAACTACTGAGCTGCTATTGCAAACTGAACAGAATATTTTGATTTTTATCCTCAGTGGTGTTATGAGCAAACTCACCTCAAGAGTGTTCATAATAATGAAAATGAACATTTGTTGAACACTCCTAATTGTACTAGACATCATGCCTTAGCCACTTGCATGCATTATTCCATTTAATATTCATAACTTTAACAGGTATTATTAAACCATTTTGCAATTAGACTCTATTTTTATCTGAGAGCAAAGTTCTTTCTCTAGGGTGTAAACCTTTAAAGAGCTACATAGCCACTCAGGAAACTACATAAATAAATTTATTCAAAGCTTCTTATTATTGAGTATTGTATTTATCAGAGATGTACCACACTTTTTTTTCCTAATCAAGTGGCATTTTTTAAATTAATTCCGCTACCACTCATGTTCCCAGCACATTGTACTCGTTTCAGGAGAATAGTAATGAACAAGGCAGACACTGGATTTCCTACTGAGTCATCATCTAGGTGGTAGTGGGTTGATTTGATACAGCTGATGCTCATTTATCTTTTCCCAGAAGGTTAATAGTCCTAGCAAGAAATCATGGAGTGTTAGGAATCTAAGAAGCTGTAGTTGAATAGAGCAAGTGGTCTCTTCTAGGAAAGTATTATTTTCTCACATTGATATTACACTGAAGTGACAGATAAAAATGCTTGGGAAGATTGCTATGGATTATAATCTGCTAAATATTCTCTGTGAATGAACTTCATTCTTGAGTGAATTACCATGGACCTTACTGAATAGTCTGAATTCCAAGGCTCTGAGCTACAATTTAGATGTTCCTAAAACAGTGGAATACTGGCAGACACATGTGAAATTATTAGTTAGAATATGAGAAACTAAAACAAACGAAAAGAAAGGTCTGTACATCTTGTGTTAAGGCCCCAACATAGCTGAATTGCCCTCGACTTGAATGTAATAAAAAAAAAGTAAAGCACTACAGGTAGAATTGCTGTGGCCCTTTAAAGTTATTTATTACTTTGACCTCAACCAGTAAATGCAGTGTACAGGTGGATAATCTGGTCAAAATTAGACAATGAGACAATTCCAAGCTAAAAGAATAAAAGTACTAGGCATAATCACAAACAGATGACGTTTGAGAAAATGTTTTACACTGACCTGGAAAATGTTTTTACTAGAATAACATATATTGATTAAGGCCAAAATATTTCACTTGTCTTAGCTCCCTGTTTAAGATGGCAAAAATGGGAGAACTTGCCTTATTTCTCTTTTGCCAGTTGAACTCTCATTAATGTGTTCGCCTGGCCAGTTCTTGGATAGGCCATGGGAAAGTAGGAAGTGAGACCAGTATCAGCTTCCTTTATCCTTGAAATTCAAGCCATGCATGCCTCAAATACTATTGCTTATAAAATTGTGTACCTCTCGCACTGGGTGTCTTAGAAGTTACTGCTGTGTCTTCCCTGCCTCTTCACTGTCAATGAGCCGGGGGTGTGGACTAAATACATAATATCGTAGAGTTTAAAAATTAAGTCAAACTTTGAGGACAAACCTGCAATCAAGTATTGTAGAAACAAATATAAAAGTCATATTCAATACGATATGTAAGATATTCCTAGGCTACCATATATCTTATAGATATTTTGACTTACGTATATTTAGACAGACGCCAAATCATAAACTTTCAAAGGCTTGGCCTTTCACCATCTGGGGTTGAGAAGATGAATGGATGTTATCGTAGGCAGAGCTCTCTACTGGGTACCATGAGTGGGGTGGAGAAGTTAGTGAAAGCAAGTAGTTGACACAAGATGTTGTGATGTCATAAATGTAACATATGCTTTCTTTAGTCAGTACTACATTTTAGTGCTTGTTAAGTGCCAGAAAACTTATAATGTAACTTGTCTTTCATAGGTTAGTGTTTTTTTTGGTTGTAAATTACATGGCGACAGAAAATTTAATTCCTACACTTACCCATTTATCTTTGTATAATGCAGGGATCCCCAACCCCCCGCGGCCTGTTAGGAACCAGGTCGCACAGCAGGTGAGCGGTGGGTAAGCAAGCGAAGCTTCATCTACCGCCGCTCCCCACCACTCCCCATCTCTCACATTACCGCCTGAACCATGCCCCCCAACCCCCGTCAGTGGAAAAATTGTCTTCCACGAAACTGGTTCCTGGTGCCAAAAAGGTTGGGGGCTGCTGGTATAATGAATTTAAATATTAGTACCTTAATATTAAACTTAAAACAAAGGATGATGTAGGTCATTAATTTTTGATAAAATGATTCAAGTTATGGTCTAATGTATCATGTTCGTGTCTAGTGATTTTTTTTTGGCCTCACCACATGGCATATGGAGCTCCCTGTAGTGGAAGTGCAAAGTCTTAACCACTGGACTGCCAGGAAGTCCCTGTGTCTACTGATTTTAAAAACTTCAACCACATAAGGCAATAATGCAACACCATCTGCAAAACATTTTTAAATAAATTCTCGTTTTATCAACATTCTGGGACATACCAGAGCTGAAGTAAAATCTCTATCTCACAAAAGTATTACATAAGGCCTCGACTATTATGGATAAAAACCTTTTGTCAGAAAGCTTTCAATATGCTTTAAAAAGCTGTCCTATTTTCTTTAAGTAACAGAAGAAAATGACTTTTTTTACTTGGTAAGAGAAGTAATGTTTCTCGACTGATGTCATGTAAAAATTCTAACATATCGGACTTTTCTAAGTTAGAATAGCTAAACAAAATGTTTTGGTCATAAGCAAGAGTGTTGCAGGCAAAAATTTGTATTTATAATGCAACTGGATTTATGTTCCTGTGCCTGACACTGTAAGTGACTCATTCTCACATGAAAGGCTATTATCTGCAAACAGAATACTGTTATCCTCAGAGTTCCACTGTTTTTCTGTTTATGATTAAATATTTGTATTCCATCTTTATCTCTCAGTTTTCATTTTTATTGCTCTATCTGGTGATCAATCATGTCTTGTGTTTTTAAATAGTGGTTTGTAGAGGGTTTAAAACACTTTCATTTTTTACACTGTCAGTAATCAAAAAAAAAAGTATTGCTAATAGTGTCTCCTGGGGTGCATACTGATGTCATGCACATAGGAGCCATTGAAAGATTTCTGAAAATGAAAAGGTTAAAGGGCAGACATTTTTAATGCCAAAATTCTGATCGATATAATAAGGAATTGCATTGCTAAGTCTATTTATATTTTTCTTGCTTCACAGAAAAGAAAAAGAGGAATGCAATCTCACAGGATGGAAATAACTTGTGAACTGCTGCCATCCAAACGGTTTATGTCCAAATGGTTCATTCATCTTAGACTAGAACCTGGTGAAGCCCAGGGAACTGATGTTCTTGAAATCAAGCACAGAAATTCTGAAGCAAAGCTTCATATTTGCATCTATGTTTTGCTTAAAATATTCCACCTAGCCTTTCCTCCCAGGAAACAAGGCCAGCCATACTTGATTATTGAATAGCCCTTTTCAGATGCTTAGTTTGAGGAGATTTTGAGTATGGGAAACTTGAATTTTACAGAATGAATCTTGGGTTATATTTCAGTTTTGATTTGTCTCCAAGGGTTGAAAAAGATAGGAGACTAGGATACATTATATGTTAGCTCTATTTCAGCATGCTCTTATTGTAATCTCAAGCAAAGTCAAACGCTTTGGAGAAAAAGATTAAATTTGTAGAATAACAGTTATAAGAAAGGACAAATCCGTATATGCAAAAGTGGACTTGGAGTAATAACATACGATATTTTCTGTGTAGGTATGTATATTTTAATTGTATATTTCTATGGTTAAGTTCACAATAATCAGTTTAAAGAACGGTTTGGAAATATCTAATCATGATTTTCAGGAGGAGGAATCCAGCTAACTCCTCAACGTGGAAAATAAAGTTTACAGGATGTATACACACACACACACACACACACACACACACACATTTCTAATCAACTGACATTTAAGGAATACCAATTGTGTACAGAAAAGCACCACTATGGAGCATACAAAGAGATAAGAATACATTTTTTTTTCCCTAAAAGAAGAGCAAGAAGCAATGGAATAAACCCTTTTCTTGGATTCTACGAAGTCTGAATTGCCTTCTTGTAGCCTTCAGAACAAGCTCAGCATTTCCACATTTCCTCCTGTCTCTGTCCTGTGTTGCTAGGATGCTGAGGTAGAAAATGTATACATCGCCTCCCACTCACCCCTATACAGGGCTTAAACCCAACCTCATCCCCATGCCCTCTTGTATTCCTCTTATTCTTCTGTGAGAAAGTATCTTCCCAGGCCCTATCAGAGTGTCCGATAGATGTTAAGTTCTTATAAAGTCTTACACTAACCTCATTCTCAATACTGAAACATAAGAACAAATAACACTTTGGGGAAGGATGGTTTTTGTTCCTATTCAATGGTCACTTCTGAGACAAGCTTTATCTCACCTATTTATCTAAAATAGTACTTTTTGTCCTTCACTATCCCCTCCCTAAATTACTCTGGTTCATTTTTTTGTCATAGCATTTTTATCATGATTTTAACGCAAATTGTATTATAGACCTAGTCATTTATTTATTTTCTTACTATTTCCAATAAAATATAAGGTACATAGACTGGGAGTTTGTTTTGTTCACCTCTGCCTAATGTTAGGCAGTTAGGAGATGTTATATAAATATTTGTTGAATTAATGAAAAATTAATTCGTTGGGTTTCTTACATTGGCTTCTTTCAGAAGCAGACGCTATGCTAAGGATTGAGTTGCAGTAATTTCTTTATTTCTTTCTTTATTTTTTTAACATCTATATTGGGGTATAATTGCTTTACAATGGTGTGTTAGTTTCTGCTTTATAACAAAGTGAATCAGTTATACATATACATATGTTCCCATATCTCTTCCCTCTTGCATTAGTTGCAGTAATTTCTTAAGGACATTGTTCCCATGAGGAGCAGGATAGGAAGGAGACAAGCGAGGATGGGATTTCAGCTGAAGTCCACACACCAGTGGTTCCCACAAAGAGCTCTGGAATGTAAATTTCAACTCCCAGCTTATTGACCTGGAAGCAAAGGAACTGGGCTCTTATCCTTCCCACCAGCCAGTCTAGTGGCTACTGGTAGCCCCAGGGGTGGGGTACAAAAACTCCTCTCCTGGTTTGTAGTCACAGATTTTACCTGTCTTGAATCACTTCCCTCTTTTAGATGGTGACAATTAATAAAGTTGAACAAATAATTGTATAGCAAAATAAGGCTAGGGAGCCCTGTACTTTTCTATTGGATAAAATATATTTTTAAAGTGGCTTAATTTTCATGAAATGTCATTAGGTTTGTAAAGCATATCGATATGTAGTATTTATTATATCACTTGATCCTCAAAGCAACCTTTTAAGCTACAGGTAAAGGATAATCTCTCTCTCTCTCTCTCTTTCTCTCTCTCTTCTCATTTTGGGAAAATGAGGTACAGATAGGTTAAGTTTTAGGAGTTGAGTCAAGCTTCAAAGAGGGGCTTGATTGCAGAAATTATTTATGTTCTTACTGCTGCATCAAGCTGTCACATAAAGAAATTATTCTGCCTGTATTTTCTTAAGCACTAAGAATCTAAAAATAAAAATTTTCAGGCCAAGGCAGTGGGGAAGAAGGAATCAAAACAGATTAAGGCGGGAAATGTTAATGACAGAAAGAGCTTAGAGGCTGTTGAGTCCAGCTGCCTTTTCCACCTGCGCCAGAGAACAGTGTGACACTGCATCATCCCCACTCCACCTCCCTTCTGCTGA
>NW_006782724.1:1073991-1094302 GCF_000442215.2 Lipotes vexillifer | reverse complement strand
GCTGAACCCCTTGTACTTGCCATTAAAGTCTTTATTCAGCTGGAGTCCACTCTAGATGCTGCATTGTAAGATTTTTAAGATTTCCTTGATGGAAAACAATTTAAAAATTACATTTGTAGAATGGTAGAGGGCTTTAATGGCCAATGATGAGTGAAAAGAAGTATGTGTTTGGAAAAAAAACAGAACCAGAAAACAACTGATGACCTATATACCAGATGGAATGACTTTGCCTTCAGGTTATAAAAGCACTTTGTGTCTGTTATTTGTTTGGATAGTGTGGAAATAAAACACTTCTATGCAATCAAAACCTGAGCTTCTAGAAAAAAGTTTTTTAACACCTAATTGTATTGGTACTTCATAACGTAAATATTGGTGTCTTTCTGAACTCCTCTTCCATATTTCAATATTAGAGGCCAGTGTAAAAATTTAACCTATTCCTTATGAATAAACCAAGCATGAAGACTTTGATATTTAACTTAGTTGTACATTTAAATGGCTTTGTACTAAATTTCACAAAATATAAGAAAATTAATTTGATTAGTCAGAAAAGGAATATGGTTTTAGATTATTCCTTCAACAAAGGACATTATAAATAGTAATACTATATTGTTTATAAAGTAATTTGTAGCTTTTATTTAAAATGATTTTCCTGTGCTGTTTCTATTTCTCTTCTGTACTAGATCCTAAACTTAGACTGGGCTCATTGATATAAGCCTGTATTAACTCCTTTAGCTTCTACTGTGGCAGGTGATATGTGTTACAAAATCCTCAACACACATTTGCTGACTGATTTGGTGAAGGGACAGATCTAATCCCTGTAAGCTGGAAAACACAATCCCCTTCATCATCTGGGGGTCATGAGAACAGAGTAGTTACACTGGGTTCACAAAGATTTAAATATCATGTATACTGCCAGAGGCCACAAGGATTTTCTCTGGAAACAAAGCAAAGCATACAGCAAGGGGAGCACACGTGCATAAAGGCAGGCACACGAGCCCACCTTGACTGATATTATCCCATTTGCCTTCTGGAAGAGAACACCTCCATCTCTTTAATCCCGATCTTCCTCTGACCTGACGCCATCAAGCCTACCCAACTGTAGCGCTTATGACCACTCTTTGTCTTTCCTTCATCTGGACCCCTTTAGCTTTTTAACCCCGGTTACTGCTCTATGCTCTTTTTCGGAGTTTAAATGTGTAACTGTTTCTATATTAAAGCTGTCTAGCACAGACCCATTTCCAGCCATTTATTTTTACTATGAGATTTCACCCTTGCAAGCATTATTCTTCCCACTGCTGAAACTACCTGTGACTGGAGTGTCACCCCTCTTTGTTCTAGCTTTCCAGCACGGTTTCAGCTCTTGGTAATGATGTGCCTAAGATACTAGGACAGCTACAGTTTAGCATATAGCTTCTTCACCTGGTGTGGATCGCGACCTCAGTCTGCCTTTAGCAGGCACTTGACGTACTTTACATAATATTGTGAGAACAGAAATAACTTGGCACTGACTCTTAAGATAAAAAAGAATCATGCAGGTCAGAAACCCTGCATTTTTATTTGCATTTGTTACAATGTATTAAATTGTGAATATTCTGCCTCTCTCTACCTCTCTGGCGCTCCCCGCATATTACTTAGGATCCAGCACAAGTCAGTAGCTGGCCACCAGAAGTGAGACTCCATAGGGAGAGCCCTAAAGGAGTAAAGTTGGGGATGGTTCGATGCATAAAATAATCATTCCAGTTCTCTCTTCGGCTAAATCTACCATGAACCTCATTGCTTCCTGATCAGAGTGATTAAATTTTTCTCTCTCCAAAAGCTTTCTGGAATAGGCAAGCACTGAAATAATGAGATATTTTCAGGCTTTCAAAGTTTTCTTGTATTCGTTTGATTTGTGTTTGTGTGTGCATGCATGTGTATGTTTTTGAAAAGCTACCATTGTCTATAAGTCTCTTAAACCAACGTAATAATTTTTCATGATTTGACCCTTTTTTACTTCCTAAGTTTTATCTTCCAATTTTTGCCCATCAGTTTTTGTTCTAGTAAATATAAAATTCCTATTGTTATCTGAATACATTGTGTTGTCTTCCTGCTTAATACCCTGAAAACATATTTCACTTTCTTCTTCTGGAGAGTTCCTACAAATCTGGCAAAGCTAAGGATTACCATCCTCTTCTTTAATTAGTGTTTCTCCAGCCTCGCAACTAGGCTAAATGCCTCTTTTCTATGCCCACCTTGTCCTATGAATATCAGTATGATGATGCTTACCACACTATGTATAAATTATTTATATTTCACATGAATGTTTACCCCACAAGCAGTGTCTCGATGAAAGGGCTTATATCTTACTTATCTTTGAATCTGCAGTGTTCTGAATAGTGCCTGGCATACAATACATGTCTGCTACATGGAATTTGAGCCTTTGAAATAGATATTATTATTACTCACATGTTTACTCCCCCTACTCATGGGAATTAGGTTTAGAACAATTGCTGAGATTTACTCATGCAGTAAGCAATGGAGCCAAAATATTTATCTAGACCTCTCCTCAAAGCTATTAGAGTTCTAACAGACCACAATGCCTCTAGAACACAGGTTTGTTGTACCAGTCTGAAGCCTCCTATGTCTCTAAATTCATGCATAGACACAAAAAAAGTATTTTTCCTATGCCACCTGCTTAGTCACCAGAAGAAGGAAGTCCTTTCCAATCACGTTTTATTCCATGCCCAAAGACTAGTAAAATTTCCCTAGATTGGTCAGATTCAAGGCCACTTTTTGGATTGTGTTTTATAGATGGTATTAATAAGTCTCTATAAATCTAAACATATGGCAGCATCTTTTTGGACTTGGGAGTTGTGGTCCCTCAAACATTTGTCCCATTAAAGGGTAAACCCACAGACCAGAATTTGGCTCTAGGGATCAGAAAGCAGATGTCATACTTCTTTGATTGTAAATATCGCAATCAAACTTGTCTATCTTTAAAATAAAATAGTCTTTCATATGCTTTAGCTTAGTTTCTTGAAATTTCACTTCAGAGTTTATGGCCAAAGCAAAGTATAAAATGCTTTTTTATGTTTTGCTTATATATACATATCCTTTGGGAACGCTGCAGAAAAGAATGATAGGCTGTAGATAAAGATTGGATTTTCACAAGTTTCTTGGACGAAATATTATTGTAATATTACCCCTCCATAGAACCCCATTATTTTGTTTATCCAGACAGTATTGTTCTTCTAGGGGATCCAGAGAGATCCACTTATCTATTGTGGAGGAGGGATGTACCAGTGGTTAATGATGACCCTGTCATGGAGCCTGGATATTCCCTGAGTCAGAGAAGGGGAGAGCAAAGCTTCCCCCATTTCTTATCAGGACTCCCAGGTCCAGCCAAAGAACAAGAGCAGCATGTGAGCATAGGTCTGACCTTGTAGAATCTACAGCTTAAGTAAAATAGAGCAACTTTGGCCAAAATTGGCTTTCACTAAAAATATGCAGGAGTTCTTTTTTACTTTTGTGGACATTCAGGAAAATTTCTCATTGTTTAACCCACATTCAGATAAGCTACTAACATAGCAAAGTGAAAAATGGAGCTGTTTTCCATCAAACGTGCAGCTTATGTTGCCCATGCCTTACTCTTAATTAGTTTTGGTCAATATGAATCAAGAGTTGGCAAGCCATGTTAAGCACTAAGTCGTTTCCTTGCCTGAGCACCCGTTTATCTGGAGACAACTCGGTTTGTTTCAAAATCAACTAACACTAGGAAAAGACTCCAAGCAGGATTTAATGTATTAGCCTCAGGCACACAGTGAAAAGAATTCTGAGATCATCACAGACCCTTGGCTCAGCACTAACTCCTTGAAGGCCTTCTTTGCAAGGAATTTGGCTGGGAATCTATTCTTGACACTTGCCTGAAGTCTAGTAAAAAAGTGAAAAATAAATCAACATTTCTATAAATACTATTCATTTCCTCTTATATAGTTCAAACTAAAATCTCTCAAGAAAAAGAAAGAAAGGAAGGAAGGAAGAAAGAAAGAAAGAAAGGAAAAAGGAAGAAAGAAAGAAAGAAAGAAAAAGAAAGGAAGAAAGTAAAACAGGAAGAAAGGAAAGAAAGATGAAAAAAGAAACCCATTGCAATAAAAGCATCAATGGTTACATACAGGAAACCATTTATCCAGCCTTTATTCTGTATAAACCTTATAGTTCTCCTTTTCTTACGTAGATAAGTTAGGTATGCTTCTTCTATATTCAACTAGTGGGATAAGATTTATGTCATTGGATTAAGGACATTTCAGATTTTGTTTAGACACTTTTTTAGACAGCTACCATTGCATGATTTGAAGTACATTTAAGAAAACCTTTTTATTTAGAAGTAACTTTAAAGTTATGAAAAGTTACAGGAATAAGAATAACAAATAGTACCAGGTTCAACTATCATTAATATTTCCCCCATTTGCTTCCTCATTTGTTCTACCTCTCCCTTTCTCTCTGTATATGTATCCACATACAGAAACACATGTATAATATTTGTGTGACTCATTAGAGAGGACATGCCCCTTTCCACTATTTATTAAATAAATTCCTATTTTAAAAATAGGAATATTCCCATACATATTTATAATCATAATTAAAATTATAAAATACCCTAAATTTAAAATTGAAATAGCACTTTTAGCTAATCTACTACTCATAGTCCCATTTTGCCAATTGACTCAACAATGCCCTGAATGGCAATCCCTCCCCGCTCCTCCCCACCTTCCAGTATAAGATCTAGTCTAGGCTCAAATACTATGTTTAGATGTCAGAGGTAGTCTCTTTAGTTCCCATTTATCTGGAACATTTCCAGTAGGTCTTTCCTTGTCTTTTGATATTGACATTTTGAAGAATACTTTTTAAAGTATGAAAACATTCATTTTGGATTTGTTTGAAGTGTATTCATATTTGGTTCAGGTTATGCATTCCCAGACATAATACTATGTGATATTGTGTCCATCTTAGATTATCATATCCCGAGGCAGTAGGTATCCACATGCCTGCCCCTCACTGGTGATTTTAATTTGAATCACACTGTCAAACTGATGTTAGTTTATCCACTAATAGTTAATTTATTTTTTTCCTTGTAATTAGTAAATAGTCTGGTATTGACACTTTAAGGCAATACAAATATCCTGCTCCTCATTGAAATGCATAAACAGTTGATTCTTGTTTGAATCAGTCCACTGTGATGGTTGTAAAATGCTGTTTTTATTTTCCCCCTCCAAAACTCTCACCACATTCACCACTTGACACTCTATTGTAAGCAAGAACCCTTTGTTTTCCCCCATTTATTTACCTATTTATCATCAGTATGAACATATGGAATTTTTTTCCCAATGGTTAATAATTCATCACAATACTTAATTATTTTAGTAATCGAATCACTCTACAATCTGGCTCTTGAATCCTTGTGACCTGCTTATTAGTTTGGGGGGCACTTTCTTACTTTCTGGCCTAGCAACATATTACAGCATCTTTTCGTACCTGCTCTTTCCCAGCACTGGAATCAACTAGTTATTTATCTTAACAGTATTGGTTCCATTTAGTGGGCAATGGTGCTGGAGACTAAGGTCTGTGTTCTAGTTGTGTTCATTTAGATTTTTTCCCCAGGCTCTTTCAAGCATACACAGTAGACACATGCATATACACATACCTCAGCATTCATATATATGAGCATATATATACATACACACAAGTACATGTTTTAGAAATCACAAGTTTATACCAATATCTCCAATTGCATTATATCTCAACAGAGTTTTTTCTTGCCTTCCTCTTTTCCATATTTTTATGTCTCTCCTTCCATGTGAAAATTTCAACCCCTGGAACTTGTTAATGCTATAAAACATCTAAAATATATTCATAATTGATTTGTCCATATTTCCTCTTCAAAAAACAAATCTACTAAGTTCTCTCCTACGTAGCCAAAGCCTGAGAATGTACAAATTCTGTGTTCATAAGTCACTTGGATTGTTGCTTTATTTTTCTTCCCCATCAGTTGAATTATAACTTTAATTTGAAATACAATTAGCTATATTTGCTTCAGGTTGCTTTCCATTTTAGTTTTACTTCCCCTCTTCACATTCTTGTTGATTTAACTTTTCAACTACGTGGAATATCTACATGCTTCCATTATGAAAGCTGTACAAAATGATGTACTCAGAGAAATGTCACTCCTTCCTAAATCCCTTCCACCTCATTCACTTAAATCTCATCCAGGTAACTCTGTATATCAGATCAGAGAAGCAGAACCACTGTATTTTTAGGGATTGGAGCCTGTGTGATTGTAAGAGCTGGTTAAGCAGTCTATAACAGCCTATTTCTGAATGATGCTCCAGGTTGACATCCACAGGGTGGGCTGTAAGAAAGACAAAATGGATATAAAGTGGGAGAAGCAAGGAAAAGGTAAAATCTGTGAGGCTGGGGTGGAATCCACATGGGTGGAATAGAACCTGCGTGAGTCTCCCACTGCCTCCAAGTCTCCAGCTTCAATGATGGGGATGTTCTGAGTTGGTGTCCTTCAGAACAGAGCTGAGCTCTGACTGGACCAGAAGGTGGAGATGTTACAGCAGAAGAAATTCAGGAAGTGGAGGAGTTTGTTGGGCTAGTTATTGCTCCCAAGTCAATCTGGAGCAGCAGATAAGTGACAACATGCATGATGTGCAACAGGAGGTCCGAAACATAAAAAGAATATGGCTACTCCTTTACTTCTGCCTTCCCAATCTGGTGGGGAAAATCTCTTACAATCCATGTTATTTCAGATTTAATTGTGTAAGAGAATTCTAAGAAATATAGTTCCAGCTTAGCTACACTGACACAATATAAATCACCATAATCCATCCCTTGTCAAGTTAGAATCCACATTTACCTCTTTGAGCCATACTTATCTTCCAAAAAAAAAAAAAAAAGTGCTTCTGCCTACATTAATGCTATTATCCCTTGTACAGCAAAATTATTTTAGTCCTCTCCACAGAATAGGGTTTCTCCATTTTTGAGTTATTTTCATTTCTTTTTCAGATGAGACATTCTCCTTTGATATCCTGGGACTTTAATACTGAGATACAAGGTGAACTGCTTTTATTGCGTAGAATGTTAGATGGCAGGGGAAAGAAAAGGAATTAATGTATGCCCAAACACATTATATCAAAGTATGGAATAAATACTCATCATTATTATAGTCCTTTTCTGCAGCTGGTCAGGTGGTGGTAGCTGGTATTTATATCTGTCTTTTCCCAAAACCCATTGCATGTTCTCTCTGTGCTCAGCAAGCTACTTTGTGGGTCACGGTTTTTGACAGCTGGCGTTAGCCAAATCTTCATTCCTAAAAAATCTGGAGTGTTAGCAGTCTTATTGGTATTGGGTTGTTCTATTTTTCCACTAACTTTAATCACAGGGTACAGAAATAGTAAATGACTGCAGGGTCATGTGCATTCCAGATATATACCTTCTTATCCCCGTGGGGTAAAATCAACCCAGCTTCCATTTAATATTCAGGCTCAACTCCTCTAGCCAGAATGAGCAACCCCCTTCTTTGCCTGTTCTTTAACTAGCATATGGACCCCAAAGTGGCCCTGTGGCAGTCTCAGATTCCAGTCTAATAGCACAATTCTTGGGTCCCCAAACAAAGCGTTTTTCCTTGGGAACCAAAACTTCAAGACTAACAGTTACCCAATGGGAAGCCAAACTTGCAATAGTGGATAAATAGTGAGAAAAGACACACCAATTTCCACCCTTTGATTTTTCAGACCTTAAACCTTAGTTATGGAAAAAACAGCACAACAGTTTGGTCACTGATTTAGAGATTCCTGGAGGACACAGTAAGGCACAGAACTGACCTCTCAAGTATAAAAATGTGTTACCAAGAGGTGTTGCCACCTAGCCAGTAGGTGTTGCTGAAAGGTGTTGCCAGTACTATAAAGAGTCTTCAAGAGGCCATAATTCTATTTTTTGAGTAAGCACAATGTTAACATGTTTCAAAAGTCAACAGAACACAAAAAATCCAACTCAAAGACACATCCCTTCCTCCCACTCCCTTTCTACCTCATCGTCTTCACTCCATCTATTGAAGTAACCCATTTTATTATTAACTGATATATTTTTTGCATTTCGGTTTGAAAAGATAAGTAGATACATATTGTTCTCCCTATATAAGAGGCAAAACATGAATTATTTTCTTTGTACTTTGCTTTTGGCAGTTAATATCGCCTAGAAATCACTTCATATCAATGCATAGAGATTTTCCCCTTCTTTATTTTTCTTTCATTTTTTTTTAGCAGTAGCATAGTGTGACATTGTGTGTAGGTACAATTGTTTATTTAACCAATTTCTTAAACTTAGACATTCAGGTAGTTTCCAATATTTTGCAGTTATGAAAACAAAAAGTGTTACAATGAATAACCTTAACACTTATGAATTTTAATGTTGTTGGAGGTGTATTTTCAGGGTCAGTTCCTAGAAGCAGGGGTGCTGGGTTGAAGGGTAAATGCACGTGTAAATTTCTTAGATATTGTCAAATTTCTTTCTATTGGGGTTGAATCATTTTGCATTTTCTAAATTCTCACTAGCATTGCATGTATAAAAGTGGCTGTTTCTCCACAGACTTGCCAAAATGTGTATTGTTAAGCTTTTGAATTTTTTCCAGACAGGTGAGAAATTGTAATTCTGTGTGATTTATTCTGCATTTTTCTCACTATGAGTGAAGGTGAACATCTTTCTATGTTAATCTTTTATGCTTAAACTTTATGTTAAGTAATGTGTGTGTGTGTGTGAATTGTTTATGTATTTTATTGATTTTTTTCTATAACATTGTTGGGATCTTCCCCTGGATTGTTAAAAGTTCTTTGTATCTTAGGGATACTAGCTGTTTACCTATGATATATGATTTTCCTTATGTTATTTTATTTTTATGGTAAAAAAAAGATAACATTTTTTAGATATCTGATCTGCTTGGAGTTTAGTGTAAGGGATTGTGATCTTTTTCAAAATAGTCAAGCTGTTGAGCTAACATTATTTATTAAAAACAAACACACAAACCAAAAGCTTTACTCCATTGATTCTTAATTCCACCTTTCTCATCTACCAGATTTCTTGAATAGTTTTGTCTCTTCTGGGGTTTCCAATCTGTTTCATTAGTTGCTCTCTCTTTTCATCTGCCAGTACACCCTCTTTTAATTATAACAGATTTATAATTTGTTTTTGTTTTTTGTAGAACTGATTCCCATCTCTCCCTATAGCTTTTCTTTTCCACTGTTTTCTTGGCTATTATTGTAATGGCAGCTGTTCCACCTCCATAAAAAAAACCTCCATGCTATATTAATTGGAATAGTTTCACATTTATACATTAACTTAGGGAGAGCTACGATCTTAATGATATTGAGATGTCCCAACCTAAACACAAAGGATGTCTTTCTATTTACTTAAATCTACTTTTATATCTTATCTTTCAGGAGTGTTTTAAAGTTTTCTTTATAAAAATTTTGCTCATTTTTGTTAAGCTTATTCTGGAGGAGTTACCTTTTTTGTTGCTATTTCAAATACATCTTTTAATTGAACAAATGATGGTTATCTAACTACCAGTGGGACATGAAGAAATTAGCTATATTCTTTTTTTTTTAACCCCAATTAGGTCTTTTTGTAAATAGAACAATATTGGTATGACACTAGGCTCAGTATGGAAAAAATAAAGGAATAGTTCTACTGCTTAGAAAATAAGTTTCCTCAAAAATCATAATGCATTAGATGTCTGGTAATATAGAGTATGAATGATACCATCTACATCTATAACGGGACTGAGCACTTTCTAAAACTCATTGTCCTCAGATATAAAGTGGACAAAACAATATATTTCCAGGACATTTTAAGAGTTAGAGTTAGGGCTTCCCTGGTGGCGCAGTGACTGAGAGTCCGCCTGTCGATGCAGGGGACATGGGTTCGTGCCCCAGTCCGGGAAGATCCCACATGCCGCGGAGCGGCTGGGCCCGTGAGCCATGGCCGCTGAGCCTGCGCGTCCGGAGCCTGTGCTCCGCAGCGGGAGAGGCCACAACAGTGAGAGGCCAGAGGACCGCAAAAAAAAAAAAAAAAAAAAAAAAAAGGAGTTAGAGTCACTCTAAGCAAAGGACTAAACTGTGGGAGGCACTTAGGTAAATGTCTGTGATTCTGATTATTCAGGTGTGTATGTTTGATAGGAGAGAGAAAATTGCTTTCCAACAAACACCTATTTTACCTACGCATCAGACAAAACCATACATTCTTTAGAAAAGGGGTTATCTGTAGAGATATTGGAAGATGCATATCTGGTGTTTTTTTCTCCTGGCACCTCTTCCTTATGGGAGAGATAATGCAGCAAAGACAAAGAAGCTGACATAGAGTGAGGTAGCTCATATACCTCTTCTCTTGGGAGAGATTTCCTCACGTAAAAACCGTAATCTTGAGGTGACCAAGACAGCCCTAAAATTCCCCTCAGCTTCACTACATTTTAGACAGATTTCTTTTTGACTGTAGACCCCTGACCTCTCTTTACTTAGAGCAATTACTTTAGGAAACTTGCAATTGTAAATTTTTTTCTCTGCCCTTTTGAGCTGTAAATATCTCAACCTCCTGCCAGTTTTAATACACAAGAGTGTCTTTCTCAAGGACCAGGGAGCCATCCTTTTGAAATGTAATCATCAAGAAAGATAGCACCCCTATCTACCAGTCTTTGTGGGAGGACAGAAACCTAACTTTGATGAGTGCCTATTAGCAAACACAGAGGGCCTAATAACATTGACCAACCCCACCCCTAATGACTTCCATTAATTTTCCAACAGTTTACCTTAGTTTAGAAACTCTCCTGCCTTTTGTTTCCAAGGAGTTGGGTTTAATCTCTCTCCCCCACCATTGTAATAGTCCTGAATAAAGCCTTCCTTCTCTATTTAATTCTGTCTAGCGCAATTTTTCTTTGACAGAGATCTTTAAAAATAATCTTACAATGCAATTTACTATTTAACTCTATTGATTCTTGGATAAGGTATATATCTCCTCTGAGAACAATAAGGCGTTTATGAATAGCCCATGGGGTAGTTTGAATATGTGGGCATGAAGAAAGTATCCATTTTAAATTGATACGTAATAACTGATTTGGTGTCCATACCCATAAACACAACAGTCACTGACTATTTGGACATAAATATTCTTTTATTTTCTCTAATAAAAGAGAAGAGCTTGACAGAAATATTAATTTATACTCAGTAGGACCCTATCTTTCATTCATAACTTCATTTCTTGAGAATTTATTATAAGTTGCTCCTCAATTGTCATCCTAAATTTAAACAATTTGTTGAGTTGTACTAACACATCTTTGTGCCTAAGAAATAGCTCTTAGCTTGGCTTCTATATAAATTTCCCTTTTGCTTTTATCTTGGAAATTCTTCTTTGGTTTGTTTACTTAATCTGGCCAATTTTCATATTTACTACCAATGATTTTACTTTTCTTGTCAATGCCTAGTTTTTCATACGTTAATATCTTTCATTTATTTGCCAAATATTAAAGATATAAGGGTGTTAAAGACACAATTTCTGTCTTGAAATGTCATAAAGTCTAGTGTGGAGAGAGGTAAGTAAACAGACAATAATAATGCATTATAGTAGGTTTAATAGAGTTATTTTATACTGACTATAGAGAAGCATGCGATGGACAAATAATTCCAATCCAGACTTGATATTGATAATGAGAGAAGGAGTGGACGCATGTGGGTTTGTTGGAGAAAACATGTCTCAAATAGGTTTCATATGACAAGAATGTGAACAATGAGGATGTTGGCAGAAGGTATTAGAGAGAGAGCTGGAAACATAAGCAAAAAGTATCATGTTAGAGAGTTCGAATTTTATTTTGAACATGAAAGAGCTGTTGAGGCCTTTTGTAGTTGGAAACTACTATCATGTTCCTATTTGGTATCTAGAAGAAAAATCTGGTTTTAGTATGGAGAATGGTTTAGAGGTATGCTCAGCTTACCTCTTCAATAATCATAAAATAATTTTATTATTGAGCAAATTTATAACTGTGGCTATATAACACTAACATAACCAAACTAGAAAATGAATGTATTTGACCAAACTAATATTTATATTATTATCTTCTTGTTATTTTTATATTATTACACTATTATTTTTAGGAACTATCCTCAAAATTATAATGATCTTTTAGCCAGCTCATTTTTATAGATGAAGTCATTCAGAGGTAAATATTTTAATGACATGCCCAAAGTTACACAGTATTTTATAATAAAAATGCTCCATATTTGTGTTGCTAGGGTAAATTTATCCTTCAAATTGAAAGTCAGGACTATTTCACTCACAAATCTTTTTCCAAGTGGGATTTTATTTTTTTAATGAAAATTCAGAAATATATTTTCATTCATCTTATAACACAGAGAAAGTGAATGTTGATCAATAAGCTTGGGTCAAGGGGGGATGTGGATATGAGAACATAGCCGTCTGTATATATTCAGCAACCTGGGGGAGAGCTTTGGAATTTCAGGGTTTAGATCAAGCATTAGACGATTTCCTTTCTAATCTTAAGGACCACTACCCCAAACTAATAGCTGCCTTACACTGTACAGTACTTTTTAGTTTTACCCCTTTGAAGTAGTGAAACATTGACCCTGACAACAATCCTGTTATATAGTTGAGGCAGTATTTTTCCTGCCTTATAAAATTAATCTTTAACACTGGCGAAAAAAAAAAAAAAGATTTTATTGAACTGTGGATCTGAATCCAAAATGTATATATTATTTTTCAGTCTAGTGCTTTAAACTATTGTCACATTGTATTTCTTGCCTCTTCCTTAAAAAATATTAGTTCCATTTGAGTGTACACACAGTTTAGATTCAATATCATTTCTGATTGTCTTCTGCTGCATTGAAAGTTCATCTATCTATTCTAGGAGCTTACATAGAAATAAGCTCATAATCCACTTATGGATCACCCTGTTCTGACTCTCATCTGTGGTCTGTGAAGCTGATCCACAGGGTTTACTTAATGGTGCCCTTGTCCTCTGGCTTCCTGTTGTCTCTCATCCATGGGAGACACCAGCAGATCAGAGAACAGGAGAAGAAGGAAGTCTGAATTTATATTCTCCCGGAACACTTTTTACTGAGGAACTATGAATGAGCCTCAACCCTCCGTGTAACTTCTCTAGGTTCTGGAAACTACTCTGCCCTTTGAGCACTAGGTGGAGTTCGGCTCCCTGATGCTGCTAATCTAAGGGTATTACAGTTTTCCTTACTCATTTTCCTAAACTCTGTCCTTTGTTTAAGTCTTTTCAACGGATCCATTTTAACACGTCTTTTTTTTTTTTTTTGCGGTACACGGGCCTCTCACTGTTGTGGCCTCTCCTGTTGCAAAGCACAGGCTCCGGACGCGCAGGCTGCATGTGGGATCCTCCCGGACCGGGACACGAACCCGCATCCCCTGCATCGGCAGGTGGACTCTCAACCACTGCGCCACCAGGGAAGCCCTAACGTGTCTTTTTTAAATTGTCATTTTATTGGAGGAACATATACAAAAACTGTTTTACTAATGTCAAGAATGTGTTAATAGCAGGCAGCATGAGTGGTGCTGAAAAGGACAGCCTCTGGGACCAGCAGTCTCATTTCTAGCTTGGCTCTCCACTTCCTGCTGTGTGTGACATTGCGCACATTTTTAAAATACATTTGTTCTTCAGGGTTTTTTTTTTTATTCATAAGTGAAATATACACACTTATGTGTATATGTGTGTATGTATGTATGTATATACCCATACAGATGCTTTAGAACAGCACTGAACAATAGAAATATAATACACTGAGGACCATAAATGTGAGCCAGGTGTACTTTACTACTTTTAGTAATCACTTTAAAAAGAACAAAAGGAACAGGTAAAATTAAAGATATGATTACTTAACCCAATATATTAAAAATAGTATTTCAACATGTTTTCAGTATAAAAATAATTAATGAGGTATTTTATATTTTTAATGTACAAAATATACCAAAAAATATAGTGTATATTTTACATTTACTGCACATCTCAATTTGGACAAGCCACATTTGAAAAGCTCAAGGGCCAGACATTGGTGGTGGCTCCCTTATTGCACAGCACAGCATTAGGTGTTCTCTAACCTACACCTATTTAAACAACTTACTTGATGAACTACCATTCTCTATTCTTTTCTGTTAACTAAAATGTGCTTATAGGATGCTGAATGCCTGGCACGTGCAGGCAATGTTCTTAGACATTCGTGAACATCTGCTTCCACCAACTGAATTAAATGTTTATGAAGAATTAATTGTATTTTTCCCAGACCAGTTTATATCAGTATATTTTTGCATTATAATAATTATTTATTTGTTTATAAATCAATAAAACATTACTGTGAAAAGAAATAGAGTTGTTTCTATGAAAATTAGGTTAAATACTTTGAAAAGGATTCATAAAGGAGAGACACCAGAAGTTTTTTTTGAATTAGTTGTAGTCGAAACAACTGATAGACTGAGGAAAAATTATCAAAAGCTAGAGGGGTTTGTATGCAGGCTACTTTGCAAGTGTTGGTAAGTTCCTGCTGTACTTAAAGAAAATGAACCTGGATCTCATGGAATGATCTTATGGTTGTAGTTAATGAAAAAATAAAATGCAGAACTCCAGTATAAGGATATATAATAATAAAAAAATCTTAATATTTTATTCACAAATTGTTAAACTATGTTTTACTATGTATAAAGCATAAAATTAAAAAAATACTTAGATTTTTGTCTGTATCTCTTTAATCAGTCTTTGTTTCAATGACTATTTTCGATTAACTGGCCATGGTCCTTCTACTGCAGGCCCCTAGAGGGCAGGTGTCATGTTTGTTTTGTTTGCCACTATATTCTCAGGGCTAGAATGGCTCAAAGTAGATGCTCAACAAATATTTGTTGACAGATTGGCTGACTCATTCTTTCCATATGGCACCTCCTACCAGGCAAGCCTGTTGGTTTTTCAGTTTATAGTTTGCTGTCATATTTTTTTAAAACATGAAATTGTTTTATTTACAACAGACATAATTTTATGGTCCTTCTTTTCTAAGCAAAATGTTATTCTAGTCATCTAGCAGAAGAAAACTCATACAAAATTTAACTCAGTAAATTTAGACTTGATGTTCCTCAGCAATGCTTTGCTGAGGAAAATGGGAGATAGTAAATAAAATTAAGACTCTCTTATCCTGATAAGGTCAAAAAAACTTTGTTTTCATATGCTTCTGGGGAGCTGTGAATAAATATCCAACAAGCCTCATCTGGATTCACAATCTGTTCATCAAAACACCTAAATTTATCTTCTTCCCAAGTATCCCTATTAACAGACATTGACTGTGGTTATACACATACACAGTTGGAATTCCCTGAAATTTGGAAAATTCCCTGAAATTAGGCATACAAATGGTATGTCGATAGTTGTAGAGTGTACTTCCCCTACCCCAAGCTGAAGGTGAAGATTTAGTCACAGTGTAGCTAACAGGCAGAAAATATTTAAGTTAGAACTGGAATCCTTCCTGAAGGACTTGCCAATATAATTATCTTTTTCATAGTTTCCAAAACATATCATTTTAATGGAAACTTTTAAAGTATTATATATATATATAAATGAATACACTGGAAGTGTATAGCTTGATAAATATTAACAAAGTGACACACTGTAAATAGCACTCAGATCAAGATAAATATTACCAGTAGCCTGGAAACCCTTCTTGTATTTTCTTCCAGTCATCACCCTCCCTAATAGTATTTAATATGCTGACTTGATCACTGTAGACTACTTTTACCAATATATAAACTTTATATAAACAAATCTTTCAATATGTTCTGTGTTTTGCTTAGCTTCTTTTATTCAGTAAATGTTTTTTAGATACATTCCTGTGTGTTGTTGTAGTTTGTTTATTCTCATTGACTTATGGTATTCCATTGTATAATTATACTACAAATTTTATTCCATTCTTCTATTGATGGATATGGAGATTGTTCTCAGGTTTTGGCTCTTATGAATAGTGCTGGTCTGAACATTACAGTACATGTCTTTTGGTGAACATAGGAACATGTATCTGCCAAGTATAAACCCAGGAGTGGAAATTCTGGATCATAAGATGTGCTGATGTTAAGTTGTAATAGATACAACCATACAACATCTTCTGGATTGAGTTACTTTACAAAAAACAGAAAGCAAAGGAGATTTTGGTCTTAGAAACATCAACTGGTTGGTTATATTAGAAGATATTATATATACATGTATTTCTTAATCTCTAAGTAGATTTTGTTTTGTTTTGTTTTGTTTTCTGTTTTGTTTTTTTTTGCGGTATATGGGCCTCTCACTGTTGTGGCCTCTCCCGTTGTGGAGCGCAGGCTCCGAACGCGCAGGCTCAGCGGCCAATGGCTCACGGGCCCAGCCACTCAGCGGCATGTGGGATCTTCCCAGACTGGGGCACGAACCCGTGTCCCCTGCATCGGCAGGCGGACTCTCAACCACTGCGCCACCAGGGAAGCCCTAAGTAGATGTTTTAGAATACTTTTTCTCTTGAAATGGAAAAAAAATCTGTTAGCTAATATACAGTTAACATCCATATGCGGGTTTTTTGTTTGTTTGTTTTTCTGTAGTTTTAATGTTATATACTTACTAGTAAAAATTCTGGTTAGTATTAGGAAAATATTATACTCATAAATGATTTATTTTTAACTGTATCAGGACTTACCATGCCTGTGGAAGTAAAATTAGAAATGACATTTTCATTTGCATATATGAAGTCAAAGGAACCATTTTGTAAAATTCATATTATACTGTTTAGAAATGAACTTTCTCATTTCAGAAAACCCCGTGAAATATTTTTTCAGCTTTGTTCTTTGCATACACAGTAATTTACTCTCAATAATGTTCAAAAATATATTGTATAGATTGTTGTATAAATAGAAGAGGAGGGAACACTTCCAAACTCACTTTACTGGGTCAACATTACCCTAATACCAAATCCAGACAAAGATAGTACAAGAAAAGAAAATTTCCCTGATGAACATAGATGCAAAAATCCACAATGAAAATATTACCAAACTGAATTCAACAACATATTAAAAAGATTATACACCATGATCAAAGGAGATTTATTCCAGAAATGCAAGGATGGTTCAACATCCTCAAATCAAGCAATGTGATATACCACATTAACAAAATAACAAAATAAAAGATAAAAATCATATGGTCATTTTAACGTTTTTCTCACTCTTTATGTTTTGCTGTGTCAACAACTATCATGTCCCCAAACCGTATATCTAACTCACTCTTCTTTCCTCAGAAATGCATTTAGGCCTCATTTTTCCAACTGCCTACATATGTAATGGTCTGCATATCCCATTCTTGCTTCAAATTCAATTTAATGCCATATTTTTTGCTGCAAACTGGAATTTCATTTTTGTATTTCCTACTTTGGCTAATGGTACCCATGTTGCCTATGTTCAAAATTATAAATTGTCTTAAATATTTATTAATGCACTCTCCTTTATTTATTTACCTTTAATCAAACACCAAAATCATCGCAAACTATTTCCTTCCTTCTCCTTTTCCCCTTTTTATGGCTAATATATTTTACACACACAATGTTTTCTATGTATGGCTGTAATTATGTTTTTATTGGTCTAAGAGACTCCAATCTTCAATTTCTCAAATCCATCCTCTGTATGCCAGGCATTGTATGTATGCTTTCCTAAAAAGCATGTAGGACCGTGCACTTAACAAATATTAGTAATTGGAACATGCTGTTTGTGTTCTCAAGAAACTCACACTTATGGAAGAGACAAAGTTTTAAATAATTTCTGGAAAATCACAAGCTGATATAAGTACCATGGGGAGTTAAAAGGAGTTTTCATTCTCTCAACCAACTATTTATTGAGGAACTCTTTTGGGTATTATACACTGAGGATAGAGAGCTGAACTGGACAAAAAGACTTCTGATCTCATGAATTGTATTTTCAATGACAGGGAATGGAGGGGTCAAGGAAGGCTTCATGAGGAGATGACACTGGGGTAAGTTTTAAAATCACTATTTCTGATGGTGAGGCTGAAGTATTTATATTCTGATGAAAGATTCACAGATGACTGTGATGTATATGGTTAGAAATCACTAACATTATTCCCTGTTGTTTAGATAAACTTCCAGAACAACAAAGAGCTTTCACATCCATGCAGCGCATATGCTGATCCCAATGAATGTAATGAGAGTCCCCATTCTAAAGTCTTTATCAAAACATTTCTAAATTCTCCTCAAGTCACCTTCATTTGTTATTTCAGTGAATCACTCAAGTAATCAACAAATATTTATTCCTTCCTATGACCTAGAACAGAAAATAAAGGCTTCTCTTAGAAAGTGGTATTTTAGGTTTTCAAGGATAAGTAGGTATTACTTGGGTGAGAGGAAGTGGGAGTGGGGTGACTAGCACATGCTATTCATCAGGGAGTGTGGCTTTAGGGAGATGGCTGCTTAAGGAATTGAAGCAAGGGCAGGAGTGGAGTGTAAAGAACAGTCTGTATGCTCAACAGACTTAAGCTTTTTAAGTTCAGACTCCAGAGGTAAAATTATTTTCATTTATGTGGCCCCAGAACATGCCAGAATGCCTGATATAGAGTAGGATCTTAATGAATATTTGTGAAATAAACTAATATACATAATAACAAATTGAAATCTACCCCTAAATGATAGTGGCTTGGGCTTATGATTTAATATATCAAATCATAGAGTTTCTCAAAAATATTTTGCCAAATTTTGTTTTCAGAGCCACTAATAAGAAGTACATGCACTTGATAATGTTTATACTTTATAAAAGCTGTAGCTGTAGCAAAGGAACTACTATCTCCAGGAATCAATGGAAATAGATGGAACAGCTCTCTAGGTCTTTTTCTCAGCTATTCCCTCAAGCTACCTGGGTTTCTAAGGCACTCAGTTCTTGAGGGATTGATTATTTTGATGGCTATTTCATTTGAAAATATTTACACTGAGGCCCTCAACTCTAAATACAGACACGAACAGTAGGAATGTCAAGAAAATGTTAGAGCCATCAAAGGAATATTTTGTGTTTCAGAAGTGACTGCCTTCTCGACCCTTACAATAAGGTCAACCATGCAAAGCCCACTACGTTTGCTCGTTCCTTGGGTTCTAGGGATTGAGTACCAAGTAGTAGAAGGGGAAAGGTATCTCTCAAACAGGTATGTTTTCAACTTTTTACTCAGCACTTAACATTAACTAACCTCTAGCAATTTACTTTATCTTTGTGGGCCTGAATCTGAATGCATGTAACCTTGTGGGAAATAAATCATATACCTATGTGAAATAATAGAAAATGTATATATGGGTCCCTGTCCCGGGTTCTTGGCACAAAGCTCCTAAAACCCTTGTAATTTCCTAAGTTATAAGAACACTACGGGCATCTCTTGTCTTAATATTTGTCTTTGACCCCATTCCTGACACAGGGCTAAATTCCTAAGTGTTAAGGGCACTATAAGCCATGTTTTGTTCTACTGAGGCAACTCTGGGTGGGCTTCTGGATGGCTTCTGGATGGGGGCTAGTCACCAGAAAGACCAAGCCTGATTAGAAGCTTGGAAGTTTCAGCCCCACTCATCCTCTAGAGAGGGCAGATAAGCTGAAAATGGATTTAATAACTGATCATGCCTATATGAGGAAGCCTCTATAAATTCCCAGTAGTAGGGGTTTAGGGAGCTTCCAGGTTGACGAACATACCCATACTGAGAGGGTGATGGGGACAGAAGCTTCTGCACTCAGGACCCTCCCCCAGACCTTGCCCTACATATCTCTTCATCTGGCTGTTCACTGGTATCCTTTAGCATAGCCTTTAAAAAACTGTCAAAGATAAATAAGTATTTTCCTGAGCTCTATGAGCTGCTCTAGCAAGTTAATTGAGCCCAAGGAGGGGGGTCATGGGGACCGTCAGTCTATAGAGTATTGGTCAGAAGCACAGGTGACAACCTGAGCTTGTGACTGGCATCTGAAGTGGGAAAGGGCAGTTTTGTGGACTAAGCCCTTCACCTGTGGGATGTGAAGGTATCTCCAGGTAGATAGTGTCAGAATTGAGTTAAATTGAAGGACACTGGGCTAGTGTCATTGAGAATTGCCTGTTGTGGGGAAAAACCTACACACATTTGGTGACTAGAAGTGTCAGAAATAAAGCGTTCTGTGTGAATAGTAAAGGAGACTCAGAAGGAAGAAACTCATGGGAAGGAAGAACTGGGTTTTTCCCTAC
>NW_006782724.1:1065541-1071017 GCF_000442215.2 Lipotes vexillifer | reverse complement strand
TTTTTGCGGTACGCGGGCCTCTCACTGTTGTGTCCTCTCCCGTTGCAGAGCACAGGCTCCGGACGCGCAGGCCCAGCGGCCATGGCTCATGGGCCCAGCCGCTCCGCGGCATGTGGGATCTTCCCAGACCGGGGCAAGAACCTGTGACCCCTGCATCGGCAGGCGGACTCCCAACCACTGCGCCACCAGGGAAGCCCAACAAGCGCTTTTTGACACAAGTGTGGGAGCAAACCAACAGGTTTGGACCTGGGTATTACTAAGGCTGCTACTTAGCAAGGCAGAGAGAAGATAATGTTTCAAAATTCAGGTAATAAAGAGGCACATTAAAAACTGTTTGTGTGAAGGCCACATAGGCATATAACAATGGACAAAAATTCCTATGTACCTTTGCACAGAATGCCTTAAAGAAGGCATACAAAATGCTTTGATTAACTCTACAATTTATGGTAAATATAAGAACATGAACTAAAATCTTTATTGGTTCAGTGTATTTAACCAATAATAAAGGGAATGTTATCCTCTCCCTGCTTTATGTTTCTACCATCTGGTGAAGTATTTTTTCATATTTACCTCCAATAATTATGCCATTACTGCTAATAATAATTTTAACAATGACAATTCTCCTAATTGAACTAGTAGGCATGAAACATTTTAATAAGCTATTTCTCGAAATAGGTTAAGAAATAAAAACATAGTGTCCAACAATGATGAACTATAACACAAATCATATGAAAGCTGTTAACTGAGCATGCCTAAACAGTAACATACTTAGGAAAAGGACATAGGTGTGCATCAATGTCAAGAAATGCTTCACCAAGCATTAGAAGAAGAAAAATTCATGGATGATTGTAGATACATGGGAAACACACAATGTCTTCTACATGTTAAATACAGATACTTAAAGGTCAGAATAGGCAAACTCCATCCTGTTGTGTCCTTTAATATACTAACCAAACGGCAAAAAAATTTTAATTTATAAGCAGCAGCAGCTTACTTGAAGAGAATCTATAACACAAGCTCTCACATAATTTTAAACGTATGACTATGTATATGTATCCAAATTCAAAGAAAAGCCTTGTAAGGACCTTTCATATGAACACAGAAGTTTCATATGAAATTAAAACAGAGGATGCACTTCCTTAAAATACAATATTTTACTGTAACATAATATCCTGAGAACTCTTACATTCCCTACAGAATCTCTATAGCATTAGATTTCTAGGAAACTATCCTCTTCATAAAGCAATCCTGTGAAAAGACAGTTCATTTTAGTGTGACAACAGTGAAGTCCTTTCTTCTAAAACAGGGCTCCTATATTAAGTAACATGATTTCAAACAATGTGAAGGAGGAACTTAGGTGATTATTAAAGTAATATGGGCAAATGAAGTGAGTCATTAAAGAAGAAGAGTCAGCTCAGCCCCAGCGGGAAGACAGACCACGGTGGAGCTGGAACCAGTTTTTGAGCAAACAGTGGGAAAAAAGATCTGGGAAAGAACCAGGATTCTGGAGCTCCTGTTACCAACTACTGGTAAAGTTCCTCTCTGGGACCCAAATTTTCTACCCAGTTGCTGCTTCTGGCATACAGAAAAAAAAAAAAAAAAAAAAGCAGAACCTCAGCCCCTACCCCTGACCTACTGTATGATAATCTGATAATCAATAAGATCCCAAGATGATTCATTTGTATATGTGTTTTGAGAAGCACTGATAGACTAAAATGATCTTAAGATAGTATTTCTGGCTAGGAACTCTCTAACAAGGCCTAAGTAATTACTTCTGTCTATGAGAAACCTACTTTAAAATTCATACAAAACTGTTTATAAAATAATTGAAAAATTAACATAGTCAACAAATATTCTCCTGTATTCTTTAATCTCCCAATTAAACGGATTTGCAAATTTATCTTCAGTTTTTCTTCTGCTTCTCTCACTGCATCTAATTGGTTGCTGAGCGCTGATCATTCCCACTCAGAGAATTTTCTCTCTTGTTCTGCAGCACCTCTCAGAAGAGTGTAGTGGTTAAGAATGTTGATTCTGGAGCTGGACTGCCTGAGTTTGTATGCTGGCTCCACCTCTTACCAGCTGTTTGGTCTTGGGCAGGTTACTTAATCTGTTTCAGTTCTGTCTTCTTTTAAATAGAGAGGATAACTCAAAGCATCATTGTGAGGATTAAATGTTTTTATTTGTAAACACTTAATTAGTGTCTGACACATAGTAAACACTTACAAAGTATTAGATACTATTATTAACTATTAATTCCCATCACCTTTATGATTCTCCTGGCCTTCATAATCAGTTTCCTGAGCTCCTGCAACATTAACTGTTCTCAGTGCCACACGATAATTAGGATTAACTGCACAGAGTTTGGGAAGCAAAGTTAGCCATGCTGCTTTAGTACAGAAATAATAAGAAATATTTTTTGAACACAACATAATGGGAGCTAGGTGATGGTCTAAGGATGAAATCAACATGTATTAAATTGAGCTGAGTTCAAGCAGGCCTTGAGAATAAAGGTGAGGAAGGTCTAGAACAGGAGATAAAAATTACAGCCATTTGGCTACATCTAGCCTACTGCCTCTTTTTATCAATAAAGTTTTAATGGAACACAGTCATGCCTATTCTTTTCCTATTATCAGTGGCTGCTTTTGCACCACAATCGCAGAGTTGAGTAGTTGTGACAGAGACCTATGGCCCACAAAACCTAAAATATTTACTATCCGGCCCTTTACAGAAACAAACAACAACGAAAAAGTACAGGTCCTGGAGTATTACAGAATGCAAGGCAGAGTTAGTGGGATTTTCAGACAGAACTTGATCACTGAAAGAATCCTTCCAAATAGGACTGAGAAGAATAAAGTTGGAAAGAAATCCAAGTCATCTGGCTGAGAACCAGGCCCCAGAGTGTGAGTGGGCACTGAGCCAGAAACAGAATATTCAGAGTTTACTGTTTACCTTCATCGCTGAATCACTTGCGGACTCAACCTTCTTTACAGAAGGAGCTAAAACTACTTCTAAAACACAACTTCTAGTGTTTTGATCAGTCTGAGTGGATTCTGTCGATTGTGGGGAGATATAGAGAAGTTGACAGAAAGCTTGCTGATTAATCCCATGACTAGGATACCACAATTATCACCCCCCAAAATCCAATCACGTAAACTTATTTTGACACTGCCATACTATAATATAAAAAGGTTTTGACAAGGCATGTAAATTCTTCTTTGGAAAGTCATATAAATTCAGCATCCCAGAGGTACCATTGCATATGCTTTGAATATGGAAATATCTAGTTTCGAATCCAGCTTTTGCAGATGTTTTCCCTATAACCTGAAAATACTTCCCTTCACCATATAGCAGATTGCAATTCATTCTGCAAAAAGCCAGTTCAAATACCATCTGTTCTGGAAATCCTTTCACTAGTCTTGCAGGCATAATTAGTTATTTTTTTCACTGTAAGTGGAGAAGATCATGTTATAACCCAGGGGGTTACGTGGACACATGAAGCAGAAATCCAACATAGCAGCAGGGCTTTGTCTAGGTGTGATGTCTTCCACATGGAAAAAGCCAGAGACTCCTCTGAGCGTTGGTAGGAACAAAAAGCAGAAACCCACCACTCGTGGGCTGATGATCCCAAGAGTAACACTGTAATAGGATAAGCTCGTATAGTAGCTGTTCTTCCCTGAGTGGAAATGTTCAACAAGCAAGTATCTTCCAAAATGTGTTAACAGATGAAGCCACCTGGCATTCTTTGCAGTGGTTTTGTGAGTGAGTAGATAGTGCCCTCTCAGAATAATATGGAGAAATGCCACTCTGTGAAATAGACATTTAGCAAGAAAGAGGAAGGTGAAAGAATTAAATAATTTTTCTATCACAGTAAAACATATGGAAGGGGTTCAAAGTTTTCTGTCCTCCATGATCACCATTAAGGCCATCATTCCACTCTTGTGAATGGGGATTCCTTGATTCAGATCAAGGGCAGACTTCTGGGTCATGGCCCTGGATGATGTAATCTTCACTGGAAAAAGCAAAATGGTGACTTTTTTCTCACATGGAGAACACATGTCATAATCTGTGGTTGTTTCTGTTTTGCTCCAGCTCTATGGTTAATTTTGCCTTATTTTCTCTTGGATCTTATTCTGTTGTGTCATAACAGGAAGGAGTTTCTTTCTTTCTTTTTCTAATTGGAAAGAGGTTTCTATTTGTTTGGAAGAATTGTTTCCCATTCCTCCAAGGCCTTTCTCCACATGTTAAAGCCAAAATAAATCCAGGATGGAGACCCAGGAAATAATGAGCATGGAAGAGAGATCTTAAGGGTTTTTTTCTAGTAAGTAAGAAAGGACTTCTCACAGATAACATGAGTAATAGGGAATTTTTCCAGCTGGGAGATGACAGATTTGAGTTCAAAATAAGCAGGACTCATTTGCCTGGAATGACCCTTCTAGCTGTTAACTTATAAGCCTAAAGCAGCAATTAATATTTGATGGAAAATTAGAGTTCATATATTTTAACACTGAACTTAGATCACTATGGCTAACAGAGTGTTTGGAAAATAAAATAGACAAGACAGACAGAAAGGATATACCTATGAAACTATACAGACCGCATCTCTGAATTTTCAGTACAATCAGTTAATAAGAAAATTATAAAACAACATAACTACTAGAGATTTTTAAACATTATTCCCGATAAATGGACCAATGAGGCAATCAAAATAAAATTACAAATGCTTTAGAAAGAAGAGATGGCCTGAAAACTGCATGAGAACATATTTTAAATTTGTCTGAAAATATAATAATTGCAAATCCATAGCTTTACAGACGTATACTTGTGTTTGCACATCCACATCCACATGGACACACACATATGACAATGAATGAATGAGAAAAACATCCAAATCAAAAAGTACACACAAACAAATAAATATGGAACCAAAAGTAAATGTGAACAAAAAGATGCCTCCACAAAAGCCATTGTGTGCCAACGATTTTACAAGTGATTTCTTTAAAATTCCCCCATGATATACCTATCCCCTTCTAGGGGAATATTTTAAGGATAGGGGATATCTCCAAGGGATATAGACAATTATGCACAAGGCAACCACTGAGGTGTAATTTATTATAGATAATTTGGAAATCTTATTGTGTATTACAAGCCACATAAGGGCTAGGGACCAGCCTTAACTCTTTCTCTCATACCTGACATATAATCTACCAGGAAATCATACTGACTTTACCTTCAAAGTACATTCCAAATGATCAAACCATCTACATCTTACCACCTAAACCACTACTACTCTGCTTTGAGCCACAATCCTCTCTTGCCTGAACCCTGCAATAGCCTCTAACTGCTCTCCCTGCTTACACTTTTGATTCCTCCACCTCAGAGAGTGTCTATAAAGCAACCAGAGAAATCCTGTTAAAATATATATCTAGGGCTTCCCTGGTGGCACAGTGGTTGAGAGTCCGCCTGCCGATACAGGGGA
>NW_006782724.1:1040135-1065329 GCF_000442215.2 Lipotes vexillifer | reverse complement strand
CACCAAAAAAAAAAAAAAAAAAAAAAAAAAAAAAAAATATATATATATATATATATATATATATATATAAAAATATATATAATCATAACATTTTTATAATCAAGATAATTCAATTACTCCCCTATAAACACAAAGTAAAGTTCAGAAACCACTGTGGCTAATAAATTCTGGGCCCCTGCTGCCTCCTCCTTGATCTGATCCCTAATGATCGCTTCCTTATTCACTGGATTCCTCAAACCGTCCTGTCTCCTTGGTGCCTCCTGAGGTTCCCAGCACTTGCATCAGGACTTTACTTTGCATTTGCTGTTCCATCTGCCTGGAACTCTCTTCCCTCAAATAACCAGATGGTTTTACCCCTTGCTTCATTCCACCCTTGCCCGAAACATTATCACCTCATCAAAAAGCATCCCTGACCAAACTTTCTAAAATATAGAATTATCCATCATTCTCTTTCATTTGACCCTACTTTATTTCTTCTCAGTGATTATATTAGGTTATATATTTATTGATCTTTTATCTATTTCCTGCCACTAGAAAACAAGTACCATGAGAGCAGGGACTTTTTTGTTTTTGCCCTGTGTCCAATGTCTGGAAAAGTACATAGAATATAAGAGAAGCTCAAAAAATATTTTCAATTAAAGAATGGATGAAATTAATAATATCACAGGAAATGTGAAGTAAATTGTGGATTTACCCATATGATTGCATTTTATTTAGTCATTAATATAGATTTCAAGAGCATGGAATGCTTAATATTTGTATTTAAACATGAAATTCAATCTACAAATGTGCACACAGAATATTCTGACAAGCTACAAATTTTACATGCAGAGAAAAAGTATAAAGAAATAAACCAAATCCCTTTTAAGACCTTCTCAGATGGGTAAACGTAACCGTATTTGTTATATTATCAATTATATTTTCTTTCATCTTTAAATTTTCAGTGTATTTTTCTTTTTTTCTTTGCGGTATGCGGGCCTCTCACTGCCGTGGCCTCTTCCCGTTGCAGAGCACAGGCTCCGGATGCGCAGGCTCAGTGGCCATGGCTCACGGGCGCAGCGGCCCCGCTGCATGTGGGATCCTCCTGGACCGGGGCACGAAGCCGTGTCCCCTGCATCGGCAGGCGGACTCTCAACCACTGCGGCACCAGGGAAGCCCTTCAGTGTATTTTTTTAATTAGAAAAAAAAAATTCAGAATTGAGCACCTCCTGTATGCATCCCACAGGGCTGGGACTGGTGGTTATGAAGTTAATAGATGTTCTAATTTTAACTGGGATAATACATGAATAAACCAATAACTGTAATCTCGGTAAAAATTATGACAGAGATCACATGAGCAATATGCGTGTTCCTCAATTTCTTAAAGCCTTATATTTCTCACTTGTAAAATAGGGATAATACACATCTTCACAATTCTGTGAGTTAATGTGAAAGTCTTAACACAGCAACTTGCTAATAGTAAACGATTAGTCATTTTTATTGTTATTTTTATCAGTATAGTACAGAGCTAGAAGTGACTATTTTTTGAGAAATATCAGGGAAGTCACCGTGAAGTAGTAGGTAGTGGATTGAGCTAAAAAGGTAAAATGGTATTTGACTGTAGAGCCAAGAGTATGGCTAAAATATGCTATGGTAACAAAAACTTCCCCAAACTTCAGTGGCTCAAGACAATGAAACAGGGCTTCCCTGGTGGCGCAGTGGTCGAGAGTCCGCCTGCCGATGCAGGGGACACGGGTTCGTGCCCCGGTCCGAGAAGATCCCACATGCCGCGGAGCGGCTGGGCCTGTGAGCCATGGCCGCTGAGCCTGCGCGTCCGGAGCCTATGCTCTGCAGCGGGAGAGGCCGCAACAGTGAGAGGCCAGCATACTGCACACACACACACACAAAAAGACAATGAAACAATAACTAATACAGCCTGCATTTCTAATGCAGGTCCACACGGGGAGGGACTGTCCCTGGTCATCATAATCCCTCAGGGACCCATCCAGAAAAAGGCTTTATCTTGACCTGTACTCGACCTGCAGAGCAGGAGCGGGATGTGCAGAACCAGCGGGATGTGCAGAACCACTCACTGTCTCTGAAATTTTCTGGGCAGAAGTTACACATTTCACTTTCACTCACATTTCAGTGGCCAAATAAAGCTACGTGGCTAACTCTAACTTCAAACTGATGGCAGGCTATCCAACCCTGTACATGAAAGTTAAAGAACTGGAAATACTTGGTGAAAGCACTAATGATCACACAGATAGACTGACAAGGAGAACTGGTGGATTCATTTATCATTAGGATAATTTGGACAGTGATACAGTGCTAGGCCCAGACAAAAACAAGATGAGACTATATCATATCTAGCAATATGTCAGAAGAGATACCCAAAACATCCTACTCCAAAAATGCCAGAAAATGTTGAATATATTTTTAAAAGAAGAGTTTAAAATGCATGTCTGAGCTAGCAATAAAATCAGAGTAATCCTTAGAGGCAGAAAGCAAATAGAAAGCATAAATCCACAGTAATAAGTGAAGTCAAGTCCATGGCTTCCCTGGGAAAAGGTGTATATCCCTTAATATAGAGCTTTGATTTTAATAACACTTGTTTGCCCAGAGCCCACACAAAGTGAAAGATCAAATCAGGGATCACACATAAAGCTGGGATTCAAGCAGTGAAAAGAGTGAACCTGGAAAAATAAGTAAAGCAGAAAAGTAGTCATTTGCGAAGATAGAATGATTGAAGCTTATCTATCTCAGTTTTGGATTTCAGAATTCTTAACCACAAGTTGGTGCTCATGTGGTTTTGTGGTTCAAATTCACATTACCTATGTGGGCTGACAACCCCAAGAGAATAATGTTTAAAGTATCCCATGAGGCGATCATGTGTTGCCACTGTTGCAGGGACAAATGCAAATGCCCTCTGAAGAAACTAAACTTCAGTCTTGGTCACAAGGATTTCCCACAAATACAGTGAATTCCCAATAAAAGTAATCACAAAGCAAATGAGGCAGTAAAGCAATATAAATGACAGTCAGTTAATATAATATGCAGCCAGATCAAATAAAAGTACATTAGATATTGGAATTATCATCTATAGAATGGAAAATATGTATATTTAATGCATTAAAAATAAAAGAGGGAATCTAAAATATGGAAAGGAAAAAGCATAAAAATCGATTATTTGAAGTTTAAAATGTCCAAGTATTAACCTCAGAAATGAAAATGATATAATCATTAAAATGTAAAGCTCTAAGGCTTTTGTGTTTGTATATGTGTGTGTAATAAAATGCACTTAACATAAACTTTACCATTTCAACCAATTTAAAGTACCACCCGGTGATATTAAGTACATTTACAATGTTGTACAACCATCACCAATAGGTAGTTCCAGATATCTTGTTTGTCATCCCCAAAGGAAACCCTGTATCCATTAAGCAGGGAAGTGTTCCTTCCTCTTTTATTTTACTTTTTAAAAGAATTTGAGAAGTGTTTTTTCTTCTTTAGATGTTCAGTAGAATTAACTATCACAGGTCATCTGGTCGTGGATTTTCTTTTGTTAAAAGGTGTTTGATTACTGGTTCAGTGTCTTTACTTGTTAAGAGTTCTATTCAGATTTTTTATTCCTTCTTGAGCCAGCTTTATGAGTTTTGTGTACTTCTAAAAATTTGTGCATTTTATCGAGGTTATCCTATGTATTGGCATCCCGGTGTTCATAGTATTCTCTTATAATACTTAATATTTTGTAAGGTTTGTAGTAATGTCTCAACTTTCATTTCTGATTAAGTAATTTTAGTCTTCTCTTCTTCTTAATTTGGAAAAAAATGTTCAATTTTGGTAATCTTTTCAAAGAACCCATTTTTGCTTTCATTGATTTTTCTCCATAATTTTTCTATTCTCTTAATTCATTTATCTTCACACTAATCTTCATTATTTTCTTCCTTCTTCTAGCTTTGCATTTAGCTTGAACTTCTTTTTGATTTACTTCAGGTTATTTTCTAATTTCCCTTGAAATTTATTTTTACCTCTTGGTTGTTTAAGAGATTTTGTTTAATTTCCACATATTTGGGGATTGTCCAATTTTCCTCAGCTATTAATTTCTAGTTTCATTCCACTGCAGTCAGAAAAGATATTTTGCATAGTTTGTCTTCTTTACTGAGACTTATTTTGTGGCCTAACATTTGGCCTATCCTGGAGAATGTTCCATGTGCACTTAGGAAAAATGTGTATTCTGCTGTTGTCAGGTGGAATGTTCTGTATATGTCCATTAGTGTTGTCATACAGTGTTGTTCCTTAGTGATTTTTTGTCTGCCTGTCCTATTACTGAAAGTGGGGAATTGTCTCATTATTATTGTGCTGCTGTCTACTTCGTTCTGCTATTCCATAAATATTTGCTCTATATATTAGGTGGGTCTGATGATATATATATATATATACATATATATTTCTGTTGAATTGACCCTGTCATCATTATATAATGTTTTCTTTGTCTCTTGTGATGATTTTTATCTTAAAATCTATTTTTTTTCTGTTATTAAGTATGGCCACCCCTGCTTTCTTTCAGTTGCTATTTTCATGGAAAATCTTTTGCCATCTTTTCACTTTCGATTTATGTGTCTTTGGATCTAAAGTGAGTGTCTTGTAAACAGCATATAGTTGAATCATTTTTTAAAATACATTTTGCTAATATCTGCTCTTAAATTGGAGAGTTTAATCAATTTACCCCCAAAACAATTACTGATTTAGAATAAATTACTTCTGTCATCCTGCTATATGTTTTCTCTGTCTTATATCTCTTTTATTCTCACGTCTCCCATTACAGATTTATTATTTCATTTATTTTTTGTAATATGTGCCATTTTAATTCCCTTCTCATTTCCTTTTATGGGTATATTTTATTTATTTTATTAGTAGCTATCCTGGAGATTACATATAACATCTTAAGTTCATAACAATATTTTGAATTAATAACAACTTAATTTCAATGGTATACAAAAATTCCTCCTATAGTGGTCTTTCCCTCCTACTTTGTTATTTTTGTTATACATCATGTACCCATTAATGTAAATGTATAATTATAGTTTTATGCATTTGTCATTTAAAACATATAGGGAAAAAAGAGGATACAAAACAAAAATATAAAAATACTGGATTTTATATTTATCTATGTAGTCACCTTGACTAGAATTATTTGTTTCATTATATAGCTTCAATTTACTCTCTAGTATCATTTTATTTCAGCATGAAAGACTAACATTTGTTGTAGCACAGATCTACTATTGACAGTATCCCTCAGCTTTTGTTTATCTGGGAATATCTAAATTTCTCCTCATTCTTATGAATGGTCCTCCCAAATATAGAATTCTCAGTTGATATCTTTTGTTTCTTTCAGCACTTTAAATATGTCATTCCCTTCCTTCTAGTCTCCATGGTTTCTGATGACAAATCAGCTTTGAGGTATACAACATGTTGATCTGATACATTTATATACTGCAATATGATTGCCATTGTAGCGTTACTAACACCTCTATTATGTTACATAATTAGCATTATTTTGTTTGTGTTTTTGCTGGGAATAATTAAGATTTAATCTCTTAGCAAATTAGATGTTTATAATACAGTATTGCTGTCTACAATCACTATACTGTGCATTAGATCTCCAGGGCTTATTTACTTATTACTTGCATGCTTGTACACTTAACCATCATCTTCCTTACTCCCCCACCTTCTAGTCCCTGGTAACCCCCATATTACTCTGTTTTTATGAATTCAGCTTTTTTAGATTCCACATATAAGTGATGCCATCAAGTATTTGTCTTTCTCTGTCTGACGTCTCACTTAACATAATGTCCTCAAGGCCCATCCATATTGTTGCAAATGGCAGGATATCCTTTTTTTCTCATGGCTGAATAATATTCCTATGTGTGTGTGTGTGTGTGTGTGTGTACACACACACACACACACACACACACACACACACATACCATATTTTCTTTATTCATTCATTCACTGATTGACTGGTACATAGGTTGTTTCCATATCTTGGTTACTGTGAATAATGCTGCACTAAACATGGGAGTGCATATAATTTTTCAATATCTTGTTTCCATTTCCTTTGGGTATATAACCAGAAATGGAATTGCTGGATCATATAATAGTTCTATTTTTTTATTTTTTGAGGAACCTACATACTGTTTCACATAGTGGCAGAACCAATCTACAGTCCCACCAACAATGTACAAGGGTTCCCTTTTCTACACATTTTTGCCAATACTTGTTATCTCTTGTCTTGTTGATGACAGCTGTTCTAGCAAATGTGAAGTGATGTCTCATTATAGTTTTGATTTGCATTTCCCTGATGATTAGTGATGTTGAACATTCTTTTATGTACCTGTTGGCCGTTTGTATGACATGATCTTATAGGTGGAAAAACAAAACTGTTAGAACTAATAAAGAAATTCAGTAAAGTAGCAGGACATAAAATCAACATGCAAAAATCAATTGCATTTTATATACTAACAATGAACAATCTGAAAAGCAAATTATGAAAACAATTCCATAACAGTGCATTAAAAAGAATAAAATACTTAGCAATGAAATTAACCAGGGGGGAAAAGACTTGCACACTGAAAACAACAAAACATTGTTAAAAGAAACTTTAAAAGACACACAAAAAAATGGAAAGATAACTCATGTTCTTGAATTGGAAGACTATATTTTTAAGGTGTCAGTACTACTCAAAGCAATCTACAGATTCAATGCAATCCCCATAAAAATCCTAATGGCATTTTTCCATAAATTGGAAAACCTGTCCTAAAATTATATAGAATTTCAAGGGACCCTGAATAGCCAGAACAATCTTGAAAAAGAAGAATAAGTTGGAGAACTCACTTGTCCTGATTTCATAACATATTACAAAGCTACAGTAATCAAAACAGTGTGGTACTGTCATAAAGACAGACATATAGACCAATGGAACAGAATGGAGAGCCCAGAAATAAACCTTCTCTATGGTCAAATAATTTTCAAAAACATACCAACAACACTCAATGGAGAAAGGACTATCTCTTTAACAAATGATGCTGGGAAAACTGTAATTTTTTTTTTTAAAGGAATAAAGTTAGAATGTTATCTTCCACCCAAATCAAAATTTAAATCAAAATTAATTAGAGACAAATATTAGACCTAAAATTATAAAACTCCTAGAAGAAAACATAAGGAGTTGACTATGAGCTTTTGGTTATAACACCAAAAGCACAGGCAACAAAAGCAAAAATAGACAAATGAGACTACATAATTTTAAACTTCTGTGCATCAAAGGGCCAAAATCAACAGACTAAAAAGGCAATCTATGGAATGGGAGAAAATATTTGAAAATCACATACTGGATAGGAGATTAATATCCAGAATATACAAAGAACTTCTACAACTCAACTATGAAACAAATAATGCAATTTAAAAATGGACAAAGGACTTGAATAATGATTTCTCCAAAGATGATACATAAATGGCTCACAGCACATAAAAAGATGGTCATATCACTAGTCATTTGAAACATGCAAACCAAAGCCACAGTGAACTATCACTTCACACCCATCAAGATGGCTATTATAAAAAATAAATAAATAATAAGTATCAGTAAGTACTGGAAAAATTTTCACTCCTGTGCACTGTAAAATGGTGTAGCTGCCATGGAAAACAGTATAATCATTCTTCAAATAATTAAAACTAGGGTTAACAAATGATTCAGGATTCAGCAAACCCACTTCTGGGTATATTTATGAAAGAATTGAAAGCAGGATTTCAGAGAGATATTTGCATACTCATGTTCATAGCAGTATTGTTCACAATATACAAAAGGTAGAAGCAACCAAATATCAACACACAGATAAACAAAATGTGTTATATACACACAATGGAATATTATTCAACCTTAAAAAAGAAGGAAGTTCTGACATATGCTACAACATAATCTTTAGGACATTTTGGTAAGTGAAATAACCCAGCCCCAAAATACAAATGCTGCATGATTACACTTATATGAGGTATTAAAGTATTCAGTTTCATAGAAACAATGTAGAATGGTGTTACCAGTGGCTTGGAGGTAGGAGAAATGGTGAGTTGTTGTGTAATGGGCATAGAGTTTCAGTTTTCCAAGAAGAATAGTGTTCTGAAGACTGGTGGCACAACACTGTGAATGCGCTTAACTATACTGAACTACACTCTTAAAAATGGTAAAGACAGTTAAAAAGAAGTCAGACAGAGATTAATGATTAGCATTTTCTGAGCATGTGTCCTGCATTTGGTCTGAATGTAAATCTATACTCCTCAACATGCATGGGAGCTTTTCAAAACTCTTATTCTCTAAAGTATCACACTCCCCAGGTTTTCTTCCCAGACTTTCAGTATATTTATTGCTTGCCTCAACCATTATCTTTTGCCCAAGGTGGCAATGCCTTATTCCTTTGCCTTTCAATGTTTTCATGGAATATCCTCAGAATTGCTGATTTTCCACCCTGATTGATTCAGAGTTAGTGAAAATAAAGGCAAGCTTTTTGAGTTAGTCCTCTGGGCTAGGCAAAAAAAGACAACCAGAATTTCTTGAGGACAAAGTCAGCTCTGTTACTTCTACAACCAGGAACCCACAGACCACCAATGAACTGGGGAGGGTAGATAAGACAAGGGTAAGTTAAAATGCCACACATCTCTCCTATGTGTTTCAATTGCCTTTTTGTTGTTTGAGAGTTCACTTGGTTGCTGTCAACCTTTGAGTTCTAATAAAACTGATTGTGACCATTTTTGCCAGGTTTTCCTTGTTTCTGTGGAGGAATAGACTCTTAGAGTTCCCTACTCTGCCATTTCCAAGAATTCTATGGGTATTTTTAAAAGAAGTTTGGAAATAGCTGAGGGAAAAACTTAATAAAATGAAAAGCAGACATCAAGAAATTTCAGTACAGGGGAACAAAGAGATGGAAAATACAAAAGAAGGGTAAGATTCATGGGGTATGGAATGAGAACATCTATCATATATGCAAACTAAGTTTCAGAAAGAAACAGAGAAGTTGTAAGATGAGGGCAATATTTATAGATGCAATGGCTGGTATTTTCTCCAGAACTTATAAGAGATATAAAGCTTCATAATTGGGAAACCCAATTATCATAAATAAATTCATGCCTGAAAAACAGGGAAACCTACTAATATAAAAAACGATTAGAAAATATTTTAAATTAACTATTATTTTTTAAATTTCAGAGCATTACATATATGTATATTAGAGATCCATTGCCTGTCTTTCATGTTTTCTCTCATCCATTTTTTAGATCTCTTCTCAATTTCTGTTGATTTCCCCTGTATTTTTCTCTTATCTGTTGTCTATTTCTCTTAATGCACCCTTTTTTTTTTTCCAGTACACAGGCCTCTCACCGCTGCGGCCTCTCCTGTTGTGGAGCGTAGGCTCCGGAGGCGCAGGCTCAGCGGCCATGGCTCATGGGCCCAGCCGCTCCACGGCATGTGGGATCTTCCTGGACCGGGGCATGAACCCATGTCCCCTGCATCGGCAGGCGGACTCTCAACCACTGTGCCACCAGGGAAGTCCTTTAATGCACTTTTGATCATATACAATCTCTTCTATACATCTCATAATTACGTGTTCATTTATGAAAAGATTGTTGTCATTTTTTCCAATTTATTTTCTGCCTTTCCATTTCACATCTTCTTGTTTCATATCCTCTTTTCTCAGTTTCTGCAGTTCTTTTTCATGGTGCTAATAGCAGTTATTTATTGCAACAATTATGCAGTATAGCAAACCATTCCAAAGCTTAGCAGTTTAAAACAAATCTATGGGCCAACAGTTCAGTTCTGCTTTTTGGGCCAGGTTGAGATCATCTTAACTAGGTTCACATTTTTGTCTTTGTCATGCTGGCAGGTAGACTGGGGTTAGCAGGTCTGTTATGGCTCAGCTAAGATGTCTTAATATCTGCTTATGTGGTTTCTCATTATTCAGTAGGCTATCACGAGCTTGTTCTCATAGCAAGGGCAAAAGGGTAACGAGCAATCAGAAGGGCACAAGAGTCAAGCCTCTGCTGACACCATATTTTTAATATCTCATTGGTTAAAGCAAGTCACATGACAAGGCTTAGAGCCAGAATGGGAGGGGACATTATTTACGGCCATTAATGCAATGTATATACACCACACTGATAACACTGTTTTGTTATGTTTCTTCTGCTTTGAGGTAATATTTTTCTGAAGTTATTTTGCCTGCCAAATGTTTCATTTCTCATTTTACATTTCTAGGCTGTTTTCCTTATATAATTGTGTTCACAAGCCTGTGGTTTTATTACTCAAGTTCATATTTGAATATCCTGAGTTTCTTCTAACCAGCTATTAACATAAGGATCCTATGGGGGTGGTTGTTTGGGTGGCTTTTTCAATTTCTTAATTTCTGCTACTTTTGATACAATGAAAAGCAGGTTTTGAAATATAAACCCCTCAAATATAGAATATAGAAAGTGACTTCCATTTTCCTGACCAAATTTGGATAGAACAACTTTGATGTTTATAAAGGCTGAACTATGAAGACAAACAAATCATGAGATAATCTTGCTATGAAATACTATTTCACAATGAATAAAACACAATGAAAGGCAATAACTTGAAAAAAATCTTAAAGATATAATTTTGAATGAAAGAAGCAAGACACAGCCATACATGAGTTCAAAAATAGTAATATTAGATTATATTGTTTAGATAATCATAATTTAAAAAACAAAGGTGTGAATGCCATTAAAGTCAGAGTACTATTTACTCCTGGAGAAGGGAGAGATTAACAACTGGGAATACTTGTCAGACATGTGGGAGGCTTTTGGAGTGCTCATCATGGTCTATGTTATTGCCCTGGTTTGAGGTTATATGAGAGTTCGTTTTACAAGACTGCTATGTTTGAGACGCCTGTTATATATCAAAGCAGAAATATTGAAAATATATTTGGATATATGAGTATGGAATTCAGAGAAGTCTAGCCTAGGGTATAAATTAGAGAGTCTTTAGTGCATAGACACAATATAAATTATAAATCTAGATGAGCTGTGTAAAATATCTGTTCAAGAAATCATTTCTCTTGGGTTGAATTATGTCCCCTCAAAACATTTATATGTTGAAATACCTAAGATTGTGATGTTATTTGGAAATATGGTCAGTGCAGATGTAATTAATTAAGGTGAGGTCATACAAGAGTAGGGTGGGCCCCAATCCAATATGACCTGTGTCCCTATAAAAAGGAGACATTTGGACATAAACATGACACAGGAAGAATGCCATATGAAGATGAAAGCAGAGATGAGGTGATAGGTCCACAAACCAAGGGAACGCCAGATTGCCAGCAAACCATCAGAAGCTAGGACAGAGGCATAGGACAGATTCTCCTTCATAGCCCTTGGAAGGAACCAACGCACTGGCAACCTGATCTCAAACCTCCAGAATCATACATCACACAAGGCCAAGACCCAATATTAAGAGGTTGAAAAAATGAGAAGGAACCAAAAAAGGAGGTGAGTGTGATTGAATAAAAACCTACAGAAGATGAAGCCTTAGAATCCAGGTGATGAGTTGTGGAAGTGAGGACTTGGTCAAGTGTATTGAAATTGTAGGGGGATTGAGAATTAATCCTTGGATTTAACAAATTTAAGGCATCAGGTTCATGACAACATACGTTTTGATGGCATGGCTGCAGGCAAAGACTCCTTAAAGGACATTTAAGATAGAATAAGAAGAGAGGACCAGAAGATAGCTAGCATTGCCAGTTCTCATGAGGAGTTTACACAGGAGCAGAGAAATGGTACGGTAACTTCAGACTGAATTGGGATTGGAAATGTTTTCTGAACATGGAAGAAAAAAAGAGCATGTTTGTATAGTCTTACGAATGATCCAACAGAGAAAGATACATTGCAATTTTAGAGAGTTACTGGGATCCAGCCATTAAAAGGGCCAAAAGAGATAGTATCTAGTACAGAAATTGGGGAGGCTTCACTTAGGGATATGGACAATCGATTTCATAAAAGGAAAAGGGACAGCAGAAAGCAGGTATTCAAAGCATATGAGTGTAGATATGGTGGCAGTTGATGGAAATTATTTTTAGATTTAGAAAAACTTTTTACACCAAATAGGATCTGAGCTTTCTAGAATGAATGAGATGGTGTCAAAATTTCAAGAGAGAGGGGAAGGTGTGAAAAGCCAACGAAGAGAGTAAATAGCTTAGAGAAATGTAAAATGAAAGTTCAGCAACATCAAGGGCCCATTTGAGATTAGTGGTCATCAATGTATTGTGAGGACATTTAGGATAATTATTAGTTTTCTCACCAGCTATAATCAGTTGGTTTATTCAGTTGGCCTTTACATGAGGGCCAGGTGGAGGGAATAAGAGACCAAAGTGGCAATCATTTGCATCTTGTAGTGGCTGTGGTGATGTGAACAGCTGGGAAACCAATTTAGAATACATTTTCAGAAACCTCCTATTTGCCAGCAGTGGTATTAATAGAATTCCTTTAATGCTAAATAAATTTAGCAGAAAGGATGTTAAATAAATCTTCTTTATTTTCCCAGAAAGAATGCTAAATAAATCTTCTTTATGTTTCTTTTAATTATGGCAGATTTATCGTGAAGAAATCACCACATAATAAGGCACATCTGTTTAAATAATGATTAAAATGTTAGAAAGATATTACAAATCCACATTATAGTAGTAACAAAAACAGTAACTATCAATTGTACTGCAAATTACTGTTAACAATGTGATTTGTTCATATTTTATTTCATTTATTTCTTATACATTTTATGAGGTGTTATTATCTTCATGTTACTTATAAGAAAACTGAGTTTCAGAAAATTATTTTGAATGATTTGGGACAATCTCTTCATGTCTCTTAATTGCTGCCTGACCATTAAAATTTTAGCATTTACAGCAGTTGCTCAAAAATAGTTTGTTTCTTACTTGATTACAGTACTTGCCTTAGTAACATTTTATTCAATCCCAGAAAATCCCAAATGTGGAGTTAGCTAGTCATATATATATATATATATACACATATATACATATATATGTATATATATACATATATATAAAGAATTTATATATATATAGCAAATTATATATATATATATATATATATATATATATGGAAAAGAAAAAAGTTATTTGGAGACATCTTCCTTGAGGGAATGATCATAAAGAATAACAAAAATGTGTATACATGATACACTTGGAGGGATGAGGTCAGAACCAAATATCCCAATTGTTAGGTTAAACTTTACTTTTTTTTTTTCTTTCTTCATTAAAATTGATTAGAGTTCACTTTTTATTTCCATTTTGCTATATTACGTAAGTCAGAGTTTAGTCAGGAATGTAGATATTTTGGTAGACAGGACTTAATACAGGGAATTCTATTCTTAACAAAACTATTATTGAAAGGGCTGGGTGATTAAAGGTCAGAAAGAACCACTGCTGGCTTTGGGGAAACCAGAAAGTGCAAACTGTCTATGAACTCTTCTGTCTGCTGAACTGAAGAAAATGATTTGAAGATGGTCAGGATCCTTCTGAAGGTTACACTTACTGCCTAGGTACATACATATTAGCCTCTACTGGAAGAGAAAAATGACTTCTGCTTTCTACCTACCCAATTTCACACAAATGCTTATTATTAAAATCTAAGCTGGAATTCTGCTGACAAGAACCTGGAAAGTGTAGTTTTTGGATTCTAAAGCCTTTAGAATAATGGGAGTAGTGTTAAATATCAACAACCATATGTGATTCAGTCCTCCCCCTTGGATTCTTTGTATCTAAGAAATACTTCTATTGACATTTAAACTCTTAAAAATAATATAAAAGCAAAATAATAATAATAATATAAAAGCAACAGCATGTATCCCTCTAACATGATGATGGATGTTTTGCTATATTCTTTCTTCCCTGGTCTAACAGTCTTATACAAATGAGGTTGTTTGTCCCTACACCTCACCCTGGGGTGGGTGGGGGGAGGGAGAGGAGAGACACAAAATCCCATGAGTTATTTTATCTATCTCTGTGTAATGATTGTTGTACTTCCTATTCAGTTACAAACTATCTTTACATTCTATAACTTAAAAGAAAAAATAGAAATATAAATAAAAACACTATACACATACCACATATAAAGTAATCTGGGAAGACAAGAAGGATAAAATGTAAAATTAGTTACTATGTACAAATATAATAGGAATCCAGCAGTTGGTGCTCAGAGTGAAAACGGTTGTTTGTGGAAGAGGCCATTGCTTTGATTCAAATGACTAGTGACTACATATTGCATCCCGATTGGCAATAGACACTCTGAGCATCTTTGCATCTTCTGCTTCACAAGGTCTAATTGGCTGAGCATCTTGTTCTCAAGTCTCTACTGCCTGCAGAGCATTTGCTTCCTCTCAACCTCACTCAAATCCTGTGGCTTTGGGCTACTTGGTAAATGGTTGGGGGCAGCATGCTCAAATGTGGTATCTGTTTGTAGAATCCCAAGAGAACAAAAAAATCTTGTCTCTTTTTAGTGGTATGGGGAGCAAAGCAGAGCAATTTTTCTTTGATTTTGGAGGACACTTTGACAAGTCTTTGAAATTTAAAAACTTTGTCAAAGTGGCATGGCTCTGCATTCAGAGTTTTTGTGAGGCCAAAGCTTGATTTTTACCAAGTCTGTTATGGTATTTGCTACTTCTCCTTCCCACTCTGATATGGGGGACCAGAGACACGTTCTGTTTATCAACATCCCTGCATTTTATTATGTTTCTTCTTCTCTGGTATGCACCCTCAAAATCCATTCCTACACATACTCTCCAATTTTCTTTTGATATAAATTGACAAAACAACTAGAATTATTTTGGTTTATATGTTCCCTCCTTCCAGGGTAAGCTGGAAGGAAACCATTTCTTTAGAATGAACTGGCATTTAACTTTTGTTATCAGTATGTAGGCACTGAAATTTGGTGGGGATAGGTCTTGAAGAGAATTAGCAACCCTTTGAAATAAGCAAATTGCCTCATTATAGGGTCTTCCAATATGAGGAGATTGATCTCAGGCAGATGAGAAGGAAATGGTTCTGTTGCCAGGGAAGACACAGTGAAATTCTGAGGTTCAGACTATTCATAATCACCAGAATTTACTAAATATCATTATTCTAAATTATTGTGTCACATTTTTTCTTTCATTCAGTGCTTTGAGTTTCATATAAGGGCCCTACAGAGTTTATGAATGACTCTGTGAATATCCATGAACTGTAATTTTGGACCCTGAAAGGTTTACTTTGGTCTTATTTTTAACATTGACCCTGAGGTTCTAGGGGATTAGAGAGCTTTTTTTTTTTTAACATCTTTATTGGAGTATACTTGCTTTACAATGGTGTGTTAGTTTCTGCTTTATAACAAAGTGAATCAGCTATACATATACATATATCCCCATATCTCCTCCCTCTTGAGTATCCCTCCCACCCTCCCTATCTCACCCCTCTAGGTGGTCACAAAGCACAGAGCTGATCTTCCTGTGCTATGCGGCTGCTTCCCACTAGCTATTTTACATTTGGTAGTATATATAAGTCCATGCCGCTCTCTCACTTCATCCCAGCTTACCCTTCCCCCTCCCTGTGTCCTCAAGTCATTCTATACATCTGCCTCTGCATCTTTATTCCTTTCCTGTCTCTAGGTTCTTCAGAACCTTTTTTTTTTTTTTTTTAGATTCCTTATATATGTGTTAGCATATGGTATTTATTTTTCTCTTTCTGAATTACTTCACTCTGTATGACAGTCTCTAGGTCCATCCACCTCACTAGATTAGTTTTTAAAAGCAGTAATATTGATAGAATCTTGTTTTTAATTTTGTTTTTCGTCTTGACTTAAGCCAAAAATTTAAAGCCCTGAATTTGTAATTTTTTTTTGTAAGCTAACCACACAGTCAGAAGTAGCCATCTCAAAGTACTTAGAGGCTTTATTTCCTCTATTAGGTTCTACTGCAATAATCACTGTGGTCTCTCAAAGCCATACATTGAAGAAACATTTCCTTTCAGGCAACTACAGGCATGATGGAGCCTACTAATATTTTGTTTATTTTAGTAATTATTTCATTATTGTTTTCAAATAAGACTGAGTCAGTTAACCAATTCAAGTTTCCCATCACTGAGCCATTTATTTTACAAAATTCTGAATCAGTTAAGGGTTTGATTAGGGGAAAAACAGAAATGACACTAACTCAGAGGGCACAGAGGCAATTAGATGCTTACATCTGAAGAGCTAGCAGAACTTGGACCAGGGAGAAGCATTGCTGTATTTAATGCAAGTAGGAAGTGCAAGCGTTGCAGGAAATCACTGTTAATGACTTCAGACTCCTGGAGCACTGAAGCTCCAGAATCAAAGGAATTTTCCAGGAAACCAATGAGAGCTTCATATATGTAGTCTGTTCACCCACTTCCTTGAAGCCTCTAAAGGAAGGAAAATATATTTCCTTCTGATTTTTGAATCTCAAAACTTTACTTTCCTGTTGCAGTAAAAAATAAGACCCTGCTAGCAAAGCATTCTGGGGAATACAGTTTTTAGGTTTCCAGACTCTGTGACAAGGGGGATAGTTTGGTGGCTCAGAACATCAATGCATATATAAAACCTACAAAACTAGTACTCTTAACAAAACTGCATCACTGTCACTTACATCAGTATTTTTCACATATCATCTGACAACTTCTCCATGAGTTTGACAGGACAATCCTGTCAAGTAATCATCCTGAAGTATCTCTTATAGTGACCCACTTTTCCCCATCCCACTCAGTGATTCTAAATCTGTCCATCATCACCTTTCTTTTGGTTTGCTACATGAGCCTCTTAATTGTTCTCCCTACTTCAAGCATCATTTGCCCCCAATCTAGTCTCTCTGAATTCAGAACAATATTTCAAATCAAGAATCAGACTATGACATTTTGTTACCCCAAATGTTCACTTTCTCCCTGACATTCTTAGGTTAAAGTAAAAACTTATAAACACAGTCTATTAAATTTCATTATTTGGACTTTGCTACTTTTTCCAGCCGCGTCATTGCCACACTTTGAATAATGCTCTTCATACTTCATAATTTCCCATTCACAGCTATGTGCAGAATTCAAGTTCCTTGATCAACTTTCCTCTTCTCTAATATCATCCCTAATTTACTCTGCATTTCCATCCCCCTGATTACTTTTGAATGTCTGACCAACCCTTTAAACATGCATAAATTCTCATCCAAATATTTTTTTTAACATTTGGACTCCGCCACAGTCTGACTCTTCCTGTGCCTGCCAGTTTCTCCTGCAGGGACATGCTTCATTCATTCCCACTCCATTTAGTCATAGACGGAATCTGCACTTCCTTAACTCTCATTGCTACTTCCCAAGCAATGCTGTTTGGCTCATGCAAAATCTTTCTTATCTTTGAAGCTTCACCTCTATCATCCTTTGATATTGTCATCCGTTGAGGCCCTTGGGCACACGGCTCACAGTATTTCTTTTCTATTTCAAATCATCACAGCCTCTATAATAACTTCAAAGTGTATGTGGCTAGACCACTAGACACCTTGTTCTCATGGATGTTTGACATCCTAGATCCCAGTTCTCTCAACTTCCACCTTCCTTTAGACAACCATTCCCCTGGCCTCAGTTAGATTTTATCATCACTTATATTTTTATTACCTCCAATATAATAAATTTCAAAATACTAATCTCTGATTGAAGCCTCCATTTATTTCAGCCTCTCACTTGATTACTTTCACTATACAGTATTTATCTTCATCAAGTCTTTGGATTTTCAACTCCTTCCTCATTTTTCTCCCATTCCTATTGCTTCAGTTTATTTCCTATAAATCCCAGCCTCAGTGGTGAGTCATATCAACACTTTACTTGAAGTTTGCAAAGTGTTTGAATTGGTTGTTTGGATTGCTTTTCTGGCTTATATGATTTTTCGACATAAGCGCCATAAAAAATTTTGTAAGTTGCTCAATAAAGCCATCTACCTCTTCTCCTCAGGATGCTGAGACTTGCTAGAGGAAGTCATACATCGATATAGATTGATGCTTCTACACATTTTTTTTTATACTCACTGGACACTCAGTTCTATTAGCAATCATTTTACTTGTTCACCTTGTTGTCGTTTCTCATAATACCTCTTCCAAATAGTCATTTTCATACTCAAACATCTTAGCTAATCCCTTCCCATTTCTCAGTTATCAAAATATCTTGCCTCCTTTTCTACAGAGAACGTTTAGGCTACGAGGTGTGAAAACACTTGGGCGCCTCATATCCTGTCCCCAATAAATCTAACTGTTTCGGTGTATATCTATAGTCATTTTTAACCCTTTATGAGTGGAAGAGATGGTTCCTTTGCCTTTAAAGGTTAATTCTCCAACCTGGTTCTAAACACCATTTTATTCATCTTTCCTATATAATTTGCTTTCCTAAATAATTTGCTCCCAAAAGGATCTCTTTCTCATCTCTTACCACACTGCGTACTTTCACTTTGCCAGTCACGCCCTGGGAATTATATGCTCTTTTTGTGACTGGGGGATTCTGCACATGTAGAGTCATATGTCTAGACCTTGTGTTTTTATCTCTCAAAGCACACTTTATTATAATCATCTATTTATTTGCATGTTTTTCCATCAAACTGTAAAACTTTTAACACTATTTTTTTAACTATTTTTTCGAACATTTTTTACTGTGCTTAGAACATAGTACTCCAACAATACAAATTTATTGAATAAATGAATTTAATGAAAAATTAAATGAACAAACCCAAGACACAAGATTTTACTCTAGTCTTATTAACAAGAGCCCCTCCAGTCTTTGTTTTTTTGGTAACATGTTGCTACCTCTATTGAAACCCTCATATCACAGTGGAATATCTTTATATAGGACCATGTTTTATTTTGGGCATGCATTTAGTTACACCCAAATGTAAGCTGAATGTTCAATGCCATAAGTGAGTTCCACTGTATTAACTTGCACATATTACATAATTTATTGTCTTTGATATAGATGAATTAATAAAACTGAATTTTCATAGGGTGCCAGCTGACCCTATGCTCAACTTACAATGTATAATTAGGTGGTAGTGAGCTTTTTGAAAGAAGTGGGAATTTACCAGTTTATATGATATTGCCTGCTCACAGTAAGATTAAAGGTGGTTACACAAAAAAATCCATTTGACCTCCCTGACATTAAGTGAAAAAGAGGATATAGCAGAAATAGAAAGTGTTTCCTATGCTTCCCATCCTCTTTTGTCTGGTGATTTATGGATGACCAGGAATCATGATATATTTCCTCTCAATGGCTCTGGATCTGTATCCTAGAGGATTTACTATGGTTTAAGATGCTGCTTGCTTAAAATTTCTATTTCACTATAGCATCCAATTAATTATATTGACTTAATTTGAATTATTTGTTTGAGAATCTATCACTCCGTCCCTGTGACATAACAAATATCATGTACCCACTTGCTTTTGTGGTGGTTACAGATTTACTTTCCCAAATGTTAATGCACATGAGCTGTTCTATGTCAGTTTTTATGCCATAAATCAAATTTATGTGAGTGTTTGTTTATAAGATTTCATATTTGATTACATTTTATTAAGTATTTTAGAGAAAATTACCATAAAAAGAGAAGGAAGGCTGAAGAACACTGCAAAAACTCAGCTGTTCCATTGTCTCTTCCCAAGAACCACAGATAAGTTTAACCTTGGAAACTCTAAAATATGCTCACTGATAGTGTGCCATTTATCACACTTAAACAAAAGTCCTGGGTCCCACCATTTAACCGAATCTCATTTTACTAACACAACAGAGAGATGTTTTCTCCCTTAGTACTCACACCAAATTTGTTATTGATTTTTTTTCTTGCTGATTCTATGGGCACTGTTCCCACTTGTATCTCCTTTTGTTTCTCTAGCCTTCTACAAACCACATGGGTGATGTATTCACAATAGAGATTAGGTCAATCTCTTGTTAAGTTATTCTTTCTTTTGGTCACTAGAATATTTTTGCACTTTATAAATTCAGCAGCTTTTAATGTTTATCCCAAACAACCAGAAACCCTATCTTCCTTACTTGCCTCAGTGTCAAACCCATATGGTACCAACTATGTTTCCATTCCAGGTGCTTCTGCTTATGTAGAGAACTTTTACTAAGAGTGTTTTCATTGTTTTTAGCTTACTTATTTAGATAAATTTAATAATTCTCATTTTACATTTTTATTAAATAGATAGGAAAACTGTTTTAATAACATACGGACTCAAAAGATACTTCATTCATAAGGTTCCTAAAGATGTCTTTTTATATCAACTTAATCATGTAGTTGTCCAATTTATGATTAAAAAACTGTCATGATAAGGGGACAGAAAACTCCTAACTTTTTTTTTTTTTTTTCCAGTACGTGGGCCTCTCAGTGTTGTGGCCTCTCCCATTGCGGAGCACAGGCTCCGGGCGCGCAGGCTCAGTGGCCATGGCTCACGGGCCCAGCCGCTCCGCAGCATGTGGGATCTTCCCGGACCGGGGCACGAACCCGTGGCCCCTGCATCGGCAGGTGGACTCTCAACCACTGCGCCACCAAGGAAGCCCTAATATAGCTTTTATTTTCCATCTTCAGACATCAGTAACTGTGGAACAACCCTTTTTTATAGTCAGTTGAATTCTTCCCTTCTCATAGCTGGGAAGTATGCAGCTCTAAAAGTCTGCAATAGTTTGGGTCAATTTTCAGCACTGAGATTATGTTTATGTCAAAGTTTTATACAATTCTGACAGCTGGGGTCTCAAATACATGAGACATTATAGAAGGCCCTGTGAATAAGAGTTTGCATTTACCTCTTCATTAAAATGGACAAGACCTAGCAGTGCCAGCAGTGAAAGAAAACACAATTGCAAGACGAGGAGGACTGAAAATCCCATATCTAGCACAGCTCCATTTCTGGGGTAACTTGACTTCACACTACAAGCAGGAAGGTCAGGATTTATAGGCAAACACTTTGAAGAAAAATATATAATAGGTGGAGGTGGGAGAAGGCACTGTGGAAAGCATTTCAATTGCATTTTCTATTTTCCCTCCGTAGGATTTCTCAGACTGAATGACGTATGATCCGGAAAGTACTACCATAGTCACCTTCACTTCTTGAGTGATTATTACTGATTCTGTTTGCACTTACCAGGGACCCCTAAACTTGCTTCTCGAAAAGTGTTGAAGCTCCTCCTCCAGCACTTCACCCTTTGCTCCAATTTGTACACTCAGACAGGTTACACTGCAATTGTCTAAGAGAGAGAGAGACCTAGACAACTGTGGTGTAGAAGTGACCCGAATATCATACAGGCAGAATCTACAGTCTTTATATTATTAGATAGAGTTGCCACTGTCAGCACAAAAATGAATAAAATATAATGCCAATCCAAGATGCATTCAAAAACCCCAAGCTGTGCCATCTGAGGAGAGGTCACTCCAGGTCTAGTCTGAGTGTATTTTGCAGAAAACATAGCACGGACAAAGAATGAAGCCACTGTCACCTTTAATAGCTTTTAGTGTCATATAGTTATCCGGACATATACTTTCGCAGTTTATTCTCTGCTCTCTTGAATTTACATTTCTGTCAATCACTCTTTTTCATTTTCTTTGTGTTCATTTTCTGAGAAAGACTGTCACATACATTATGCCCATTAAATCTTAGTGCTAGCCAATTTCAGGTAAGAATAATTTTCTTAGAAAATTGAAGAAAGTGCAGGCACAATAGACTAAATTCCTTGAAAAATTCTCTTGCATTTTTCTGAGTTATATATTTCATACTTTGAATCAGTTCTTTCTAAGACCCCCAACTTAAAATTTTAGCTAAAGAAACAGAAATTCTTCCTGAAAAAATATTTTAAACACTAGACAGTGTTGTCAAGTCAGTAGTAAGGCACCAGACCGTATAAGAGTTTGATGGCTATGCTAAAAATTTCTGTCAAATAAGATATTTGAAACTACTGATGGGGTTTAATGGGAGAAATGTCTTTGTCACATTTATGTTTTGAAATAATCATCATCATTATAGAGTGGATACTAAATTGCAGCATGGAAAAAGTGAAAGAAGGGAAATCCATTTTGAGGCTATTTCTTTCCAGATAGGAAAAAAGCTTGATCTTGGGTCATGTGATATGAGATGGAGATAAGTGGATAAATTTGAGAATTAGAAAGTAAAAACTTATAGGATATTGTAATGGAGTGAAAGAGAGGCTTGGAAGGTAGGGTGACTTCTAGGTTTCTGACATGCAAAATGGTTGTATAAAGATGCCATTTACTGAAGCAGGGGACGCTGAAGATCACTTATTGCATGGTACCAAGAGTTAAGAACTGAAGTTATAAATTTGGAGTTATTGCCACATTAATGATAACGGAAGCCCTGGGAAAGGGTAATATTTCCTAGAAAAAGACTATATTGAAACAACAATAACAACAACAACAAATCCTGGTATAAGACATTAATGTAGTCCTATACTTACTATTGTTTGTTGTAAGACAGGAGACTTGAGTATATTTAAATGTTAATGTGAAGAATGGAGTTAAGAGAGAAGTTTTATGTGGAAGAAACAAAAACTGATTAACAAAGTCCTTCAGAAGGTGGAAGGAGTTAGGATAAAAAGCACAGAGGACCAATAAGTATTATTTCTGCCAATGTATAAACATAGTAATTAGTGATTTGTCTGAAGTGTAAAAAAGGTGGTATTTTTCCCACCTTTTACTTTTGTGACATTTGGCCAACTACTTAAATTTGCCTTGTAACTTTTTTCCATGGTGATGGTACATAGGATTAAATGAGTTAGTGCATGAAGAATGCTCAGAACAGTCCCAGGCACAAAGTGAGAAACCAATAAATACCTGTTGTTTTTATAGCACTTTTAACATTGTATGGAAATGTTCTGCATAATCGTTCTGTCTAGGGTACAGATGGCTCTAGGAGAAAAGACAAATTTACTCATGTACCTGTGGAGATGAACTCAGTGCTTGGAAGTGTGTCCTTGATTTATGTCTGATGATTGGAATTTAAATGAATTTTGCAATTGACAGGTAAGAAGTTTGCTTTTCAGACACTAGTGAAGGGACGTATATGACAAATGTACAACCATTTCTAGGCAGTGGGTTATTATACTTTAAAATAAAGGAGGAAAATTTGCCTAATTAAGAGCCGTGGAGGATATAATCAAGCATCTTTTTTTAAATTGGTTTTCAATACTGAAAATAGAAGGATAAGAGTATCACATGTATTCAACAGAATTATGTGCATTTGTTCCCAACTGATGTATGCAAAACTGCTAACCCAACAAAGAGGAGTTTTTCTGTAGTCATTTTAATCACTGTTAGGATTGAATCATATTGGAAACAGGGCTTCAGCTGACTGTTTAATTGATAAGAGACCACAAAAGTTGCAAACAGTCTCCATCTAAGGGAAGGTCTTACTGGTACAATAGAGATATGATTATGTTTGATTAAATTAGATTAAATTAAATTGTCACCTTGTTTTTCTAAGATTGTCTCATATGGATTTGCTTGTTTGTGACAGAGGATTATTTATTAAATTCCCTCTTTCCTCTCTGGGCTCCTAGGATATTCCATGGAAGCTATTCATAGAAAGCAGTCAACCATATTATCAGAAAGTACACATGTTTCCACATGGGACAATCTTACTCAGATATTTTGACTTATTTTTAATAGCATCAATTAACCTTAATGTTATGGTCACTGAGATTTTTCACTTCAGTCGTCTGTTGTTTAAGGAACAAGCTTGTACAGACTCTTGTCTAAACAAGATGAAAAGACAACCCTCAGAACGGGAGACAATATTTGCAAAGGATTAATCTCCAAACTATACAAACAGCTCATGGAGCTCAATATCAAAAAAACAAACAACCCAATTTAAAAATAGGCAGAACACCGAAATAGACATTTCACCAAAGAAGACATACAGATGGCTAAGAGGCACATGAAAAGATGCTCAACACCATTAATTATTAGAGAAATGCAAATTAAAACTACAATGAGGTATCACCTCACACCGGTCATAATGGTCATCATCAAAAAATCTAGAAACAATAAATGCTGGAGAGGGTGCAGAGAAGAGGGAACCCTCTTGCACTGTTGGTGGGAATGTAAATTGATACAGCCACTATGGAGAACAGTATGGAGGTTCCTTTAAAAACTAAAAATAGAACTACCATATGACCCAGCAGTCCCACTACTGGGCATACACCCTGAGAAAACCATAATTCAAAAGGACTCATGTACCCCAATGTTCATTGCAGCACTATTTACAATAGCCAGGACATGGAAACAACCTAAATGTCCAACGACAGATGAATGGATAAAGAAGATGTGGTACATATATACAATGGAATATTACTCAGCCATAAAAAGGAATGAAATTGGGTCATTTGTAGAGATGTGGATGGACCTAGAGTCTGTCATGCAGAGTGAAGTAAGCCAGAAAGAGAAAAACAAATATCGTATATTAACACATATTTGTAGAATCTAGAAAAATGGTACAGATGAACCTATTTGCAGAGCAGGAATAGAGATGTAGACGTAGAGAAAGGACATGTGGACACAGTAGGGACGGGGAGGGTGGAACGAATTGGGAGATTAGGTTTGACATAAATACACTACCACGTGTAAAATAGCTAGCTAGTGGGAACCTGCTGTATAGCACATGGAGCTCAGCTCGGTGCTCTGTGACCACCTACATGGGTAGGATGAGGGGAGTGGGAGGGAGGTCCAAGAGGGAGGGTATATATGTATACATACAGTTGATTCACTTCACTGTAGAGCAGAAACTAACACAACATTGTAAAGTAATTATACTCCAATTAAATAAAAAAATAAAGTGATATGAACAAGTTAAAAAAAAAATTCCCATTTTCCCAGAATTACCAAGGAAATGGAAAAATATACAGAAGCAGTAATCTCCTAGGAGTCCTACTGTACATGATAGATAGTAAAAGCCTGGATGGATTAATATATATATGTACATATATATATTAATTGTACATATGTATATATTAAAACATACATATACATATGTATATATACACATATATATATCTTCATCAGCAGGTCCATTTATGCATAATAGATGAAAGCAATGATGTTAGGATAAATACAGTACTTACAAGG
>NW_006782724.1:1025697-1040125 GCF_000442215.2 Lipotes vexillifer | reverse complement strand
GAGAGCTCTCTGAAATCTACCAAAGACTATAGTTTTGTGTTAAATTGGATGAGTTCTACCTATAATTATACTGCTATAAAACAAGATTTTTCAGAAGAGTTTAGAGGTCAAATTAGGGTTTTTTTACTCTTGAAGTTTTCCTACTGTTTCTGTCCAACTGCATCTAAATGCGAAAAGTTAATGTAAAAGTGAGGTTATGGGGCTTCCCTGGTGGCGCAGTGGTTGAGAGTCCACCTGCCGACGTGGGCAACGCCGGTTCGTGCCCCGGTCCAGGAGGATCCCGCGTGCCGCGGAACGGCTGGGCCCGTGAGCCATGGCCGCTGAGCCTGCGCGTCCGGAGCCTGTGCTCCGCAACGGGAGAGGCGAAAAAAAAAAAAAAAAAAAAAAAAAAAAAAAAAAGTGAGGTTATGTTGCCTACTCACAGGGCAATTCATTGGTTTCTCTTTGGGGGATATTAGGTCATACTATAAGAGTGAATAAACAAAAGGAGTGTTAACTAACACATTCCTCAGAAAACTGGAATAACTGATTTTATACTAGAGATTGTTCAGAATCAATGAAAGCATAGATAGTGGAAGCATAGATAAATTCTCTTTAATTAGTTAATTCTTAGTCTTCTTATAATCTCAATTTAGACATTATTTCCTCAAGGAATCCAATTTCCAAGATTTGGTCAAATCTATCTGATATAAGTATTCAGAATACTTGTTTATTTGCCTTATTCTACACATCCCATATATAACTAAATGATTTTTTTGTAATTAGTTGTTATATGCTTGGATTCTTTACTTGATTGTGAGACTATAAGGTAATCCATAAATTTGGGACTCCATGCATACCTATCACATATAGTAATAGACATGCAGAATAAATTTCAAGGCATATTTTACTTAAAGACAAATTTTGTATTATATATGCCCTAGAAAATTAATAAATTGCATTAATTTAATAAAAGAATATATATTGCTGCATTTTTGATACAAAATTTCTGCTATAATAATTTACAGATTATAAATTGTGTGGGTAGCACAGTGTCCCTCAAAACTCACATCCACCTAGAACCTCAGAATGTGACCTTATTTGGAAATAGAGTCTTTGCAGATGTGTTATTAAGATCATCGAGATGATATGCTTAATTTAGAGTAGACAATAAATCTAATGACTAGTGTTTTAATAAGAAAAGGAGAGCACACAGAGGCAAAGAAGAGTCACAAACTGGAGTTAAGCTACCACGAGCCAAGGAATGCTTGAGGCCACCAGAAGCTAGAAGAAGCAAATAAAGATTCCTCTGTAGAGCTGACACCTTGATTTCAGACTTCTAACATCCAGAAATGTGAGAGAATAAACATATTGTTTAAAGAAAAATTTAAAGAAATAAAACCCATTTGTTTTCCTCTTCCAAAATCAATATGCATTTGAAAAATAAATGGCAAAAAAAGTAGATATTTGTCATTAAGCAAATTAATTATTGCTCTTGTCTTCCTGTATCAAAATGTGCTTCCTATTTCCATAGTAGTATGTTGTACCAATCGAGAACTTTGGTTTAAAGGTCAGAATATATTAGAGGTTCAAATCCTGACTTTGAGAACACTTTTCATTAAACATATATTTTAATATATGTTTAATATATGTTTCATGAAACATATATTTCATTAAAATATAATGTTTTAAAAGTGTTTAATGCAATTCTTTTTATATGACATTTTTTCAATAAATAAGAACTATTATGGTTCTAATAATACTGTAAATTTCTTGAGGCAAAAGTTTTGCTTTACTTATACCTATATCCCTACATCTGTAGTGACACATAGTAAGTGTTCACTAAATGTTTATTAAATGAGTGAATGATTAAAAAATAGAGTCTGTCAAAGAGAATAATCACCTAGTTGTTTAATACATTTGGACACTGTAAACAAGGGATCCAGATACTTCCATGTAAGAAGAATATGCAAATAGCTACTACTTCGTGTGCATTTATTACATTCTATGGACTGTTAAAAGTTTTGAACACATCCTAAGAAATCTATGAAATATGTGAGGTATGTTTTTCTATTTTAAAGAATAAGTGAGCTTGAGAGAATTCAAATGGTTTTCTTGCAACTAAACAGCTAAGAATGGCAGAAATGGTATCTCAAGTCAAGACAATGTGATGGAAATATCATACCTTTCCTCATACACTATATTAATAAAAACTACTTAAATGTTCTAGGTATTCTGCTCAATTGTAACCAAAATTTTGGGGGAAAAAATAATTGGCCTAATAAGATGAATGTATGTGAAAGAATATTGGTATCTCCCTCCCCCATATAGAGAATATTGGTTTTCCAAAAATCCAACAAAAACAAAGGAAACAAAACAAATACAAAATTCTTTAAAAGACACATTTTTGAAAGATAGCAAATATTGACTGATTCTTGCTCCTGTGCTAGTACCCGTCTTTTGTTTGGCCTTGTGCTAATCCTACTTGAGATATTTAATTATTGTTCAAAATAATAATGGTTATCGTTTGAAATTCCTCTTGGAATAAGTTCATGATTTTTCTAAATTGAAGATGGGCTTGCTCTTAAAAACTATTGATCATCTAGAATAATCTTACAGTCAAGAATATTTGAAATACTATGCCAAAAGAGAAGTCCCTGAATGTATTTAAGCTAGGGTCATTAGCTTTGTATTTGGTTAAGAATTAAATGTCCCATAGTGGCAAAATATTGTTTCCCAAAACAGGTTTTGCCTCTCAGAAAACCTGAGAACATTCATGCCTCATGTTTATATTACTGTCAAATCAACAATTTTATGGATGTTTTACTTGTAGGTGGCATTAATGATTCACAGACACATTTAATTACATAGAAAAACATTGCAAAAATCATTGCTGGTTAAATGATGTAGAAAAACAGAACAATTATTTTGCAGTCCAGTGATTTCATTGAAAAAGCATTTTGATGCATCAAGGTATATGTGTTGACTTAATAAAACACGGCAAGAGACTACAATAAATAATATTAATATGATCTTATTTGGGGATTTCATAAAGGTTTTTAAAGAAAGTGTGAGTTCAAGAGCCTTTATCTCAGGTCTAGTACAAACAAGAAAAAAGTAAGCAACATTATTCAAAAGTTCATTCCTTTGGCACTATTAATATAACTATTACCTACACAGAACTAAAATGTAAATATCTATATAGAATACTTTGCCAGGGATGATATTAAATTTTAATGAACAAATCAATTTCTAAACTTATACTCGTTATTCTGAAAGAGAAAAAAAAGTGGTGGAGTGTTTCAGTCTTCTCTAGGATTACACAGCTCCTGAAGGTTCAAACTCACCTGGATCTCTCTGGGATGACGGTAATATAAAAAAGTGTTTAAAATATTTTTGTAGGATGTATAATTGCAGAGAAAATAATTACACATATTATATAATATATAATATAAGGGGGTCTTGATTGGGTCCTGTATCAACCACCTATTGACGTAATATCATCAGCTATGTGATATCTTTGCACTTCAGAGTTGTCAGATGCCAAATAAGGATGCTAATAAACTATGCTTCACAGGGGTAGTGGGAGGATCAAAAGAGAACACAGACGACAGAGACTTTTAATGAACTGTGAATGCTGTATACATGCTGATGGTTTGTGGGGTTACAATCCAATATCCATTGCTAAGAGTTTTGCTTTCTCTTCTGTTTGTCCGTTTGCTTCTTTTATAACAGAGTACCGTGATGAGAAAGGTAGAAGACTTACCCCATGATCTGAAATTTGGCCACTGATTGAACAACTGAATATGAAAAATCATTCTGTATCTTAGTTAGGAAGAAAGAGTAATGACCAAGCTATGTTCCTAGTGGTTGTATGCAGCTTTCAGGACCTGTCAGAGCAAGACAGTTGATGTCTGAGGCACACACCGGTGGAGGCTGCACCCAACCATTTGTGCAGCCCAGTGCTCTTCCTGCAGGCTACCAGGAGTATTGCAAATAATGTTGCTGGTCTGTGGGCTAAAAATGCAATTTAAAGTCATTTAAATCCATCTTTCTTTAGAAAAGCCACTTTCATTAAGCTTTACCGATATTAAATATACGTTTTACTTGGAATGAAAGGAGTCAAGGTGTTTTATGTACTAAAATATAAAGATTACAGAAAGGAAAAACCGCTTTTCATCTCTGAGCAAACTTGCCACATGGTGTTTTCTGTAATCTCACAGTTCTACATAATATCATTTGGTCCATTACTTTCATAAAAGGTTCCTTAGAACAGCTACAATTGTGCTCTTTAGATCTAATGCTTTCCCTTTGCACATCTCCCTTATGAGGCTGTTCTGACCTCGACAGCTTCTATCCCATTACTGAAATATTACAGCAATAATTGAGAAACACCATGGTTAATATAAAGTATATAAAGTGACATTTAGATGCCTAGAGATTTGAATGTTGGGACATTCTACATTACCTTTCTTTATGGTTTTTCAATGAATCTCAATTCTGAAATCAATTGGATTCAAATTTTAAAACAAAAAATTTTGTTTGATTTTTCCTGGAAGAGAGCAGGCTCTTTGTTTCTGTGGAGTCAGTGTGTGTAGTGTGGAGAACACAAAAGAGAAAACCATACTTGGCTTCAATTTAAATTGACTCAATAAAATAAAAATAAGGTTATATCCATAGTAAACCCACATGGCATTTACTGGGACTGTTCTAAGCCAACATTCTTCCTTTTTTTTCTTTTTTTTTTTCCTGAGATAGGGAAAGGTATAAAAAGCTACAGATCCAAGTCGAGGTTAAGATCCTAAGTCTCCTGATAATGCCTGTTTTAGTAGATGATGGACTAAGAAGGTCTGGCTGTTTTTACAGGCCTCAACCATTAAACTACTTTTAGTATTTATATTATGCTTGTACAGTGCAAACAAGTTTATAGGTGTTACTCAACTCACAATAATCTCTCTCTTTATGAATGTCTAACTCAGTCTTACTCCCAGGATGGGTTTCAGATTTTTCATGACTCTGTGTTATCTCTAGAAAATGAAATTGGTCCTTAAGTACTACTCCTCAGTACTATTTAATGACACCTAACAGAAGCCTAATGAAACTCATACTCAGATTTATGGTAATTTAATTATACTCTTAACTTCTGTTTCTCCTGACCATTCTCTTCCTTCCTTCTTTGTCTCAATCTTTTATTCTAAAAGACCATCTCCCTCAACTATACCACCATTAGAATGTAGAACCTATGAGGCAGGTAGTTTTGTCTAGCTTTCTCATTGCAGTGTTCCCTGTGGGTGCCACCTAATAGTAGCAAGTACACAATAAATATATGCAAAATGTAAGAATAAGCCTTTCCACATATCAATGGAAGAAGGCATTTTGCACACTTCTTTTCTCCTGCACAGTGCCTGACACATAACAGACGCTAAATAGGTGTTTACTGAATAATATACATGTGCTTACTGAAAAATACAAATGGATATAAGCAGTGGATTTTATACCCTGTCTTAACTCTGAGTACTATAGGTGTTCTATCACACTCTACCTAATTATTCTCATATTGCTTTATTGACTCATGCAAGTTCCTTTGCCTAAATCTTACTCTCTACGTGTTTCTATTCTCTAAGTGTGTCCTGAACACTTTCTCTTCTCATCAACCAACAATCCTGGTATGCTTTTTTTTCTCATATGATACTTAGGGATGAACATGTCCATAAAGTGGGATTATACTTTACACTTTTCTCCTCATTGCACTCATTAAGCAATCAGTTATTTACTTATTTTATTTATCCATCTCTATTCAAAAAAGCAATAACCTCTTTTTACATTTACCTATCCACTCATTCATTTTAATAATAAGTTATTAAGTGCTTAATACCATTTATTAGCAATGTACTTGATTTAAAATGTAGATTATTTATCACCATTATAAATCAATTTTCAAAGTGCATTATTTCTTAAATCTTTAGAAATCTTGTCAATATTCTTATCCTGTTGGATGCTTATCTTGTTTCACCAGCAGAATTTGCAAAAGTCACACTTTCCTTTTCATTCTAGCCTGGATTATCAGTTCACTGTAATGTAGAAAGAAACCAACAGCCATCATTCTCAAATATACCAGAATTACCACTGGAATTATTTCAGATAGCAATGTAAACATGTAAAATAATGTATACTCTCAATTCACATCATCCTACACTTTGTCCATAAGCAGCACAAAATTTCAAGAAATTTAATTTAAAAAAATTGTATGATTGAGTCATGTCAGGCCCTCTTATCTATTCATTTTACTACCCCTAGTACATAACATGATGCTGGGAGACGGTCAGTACTTAGTAATTGTTGCTTTAAGGAGTAAATACATGGATCAATGTATGAATATATTGGCTAAATGGACCAGAATTATTTGTGTCTTATATAGTCACATCTACATAGTCTTGTTTATTTGTAGGGTATAAGGTATATACCATTGTATGAAGAGGGAATGAAGAAAGAAATTTCTATTATATATTTATAAATATATGATATATAATCTTTCTATATTATATATATATGATCCTTCTGTATTATAGATTGATATAATTACATTATTGAATTATTTATTGTTACATTATGTATGTTATATGTAATACATTGTTATATATTGTTACATTATACATAATGATATTATATAATAATAACAACGTAAGTGTCCATCAATAGATGAATGGATAAAGAAATTGTGGTGTATATATACAATGGAATATCATTCTGTCATAAAAATAGAATGAACTCTTGCCATTTGTGACATGGATGGACCTTGAGGGCATTATGCTAAGTGAAATAAGTCAGACAGAGAAAGATAAATACCATATGATCTCTCTTATATGTGGAATCTAAAAATTATATGCAGTAGTTCCCCCTGATCTGCAGTTTCACTTCCCATGGTTTCTGTTACCCACAGGCAACATTCATCCAAAAATATTAAATGGAAAATTCCAGAAATAAACAATTCAGAAGTTTTAAATTTCATGCTGTCATTCTAAGAAGCATGATGAAATCTCATGCTATCCAGCTCCATCCTACCTGAGATCCCCTCATCATCAACATCATCTGCTCCTGATACCCAACCATCAACAAGTCATGGCTGGACGATCCAGGATCACCCCAAGCAGATGATCCTTCTTCTGAGGTATGGTCAGATAACAATGTCTCTGTAATTCACCTTGTTTCATCTCATCATAGGCTTTTTCTTCCCCGACCGGGGCATGAACCCGTGTCTCCCGCATTGGCAGGCGGGCTCTCAACCACTGCGCCACCAGGGAAGCCCCACACAGGCATTTTTATCATTTGAAATTGTCGCAGTACGATAGATATTTTGAGAGAGATCACAGTCACATAACTTTTATTACAGTATATTGTTATAATTGTTCTGTTATTTTTTACTGTTGTTAATCTTTTACTGTGCCTAAATTAGAAATTAAACTTTATCATAGGTCTGTATGTATACCAAAATGCTTAGTACATATAGAGTCCGGTGCTATCCACGGTTTCAAGCATCTACTGGGAGTCTTGGAACATATTCCCTGTAAATAAGGGGGAACTACTACTGTATATTTTTTTAGCAATCTCATAGATGCAGAGGGCTGATTGGTGGTTGGTAGAGGCAGGGGATGGGGGATGAGAGAAGTGGGTAAATTGCCTTTTTGGTGTTTTTGTTTTTTAATTTAAATAAATTAATAATAATATAAATCTGTATGATATATATTATTCTATAAAATCCTATCTAGTCAAAATTAAAGAAAGAAACCATTTCTCCACTGTGGATATTATAGGTAACTGTTCTTTATGAAAACTCAAAAACCAAGAAGATTTTGTGTTATAATATGGAAACCAACAAACCAAATCAGAATAAAACCTTTTATTAAGAAGATTCCATAAACATTATGATAGAGAAATTGCAATGTACTTAGTCAAAATTAAATGGAAGCAGAATTTGTTCCCAAAAATCTTTACGTAAAGTGTAACCTGGAATAGAATTGCTTACATCATTACATTTTTCCCATATACATAAATGGGGACAGCTACATAGCAGTGTTTCCTCCTTTTCAACTGCAGAAGAGTTTGTGGAGGGAGTTATCATCATGAACATCAGGGAAAACTCCTCATACTTGTAATATTTTGGTCCTCATATTGTTGATGGGATGAATAATTTCCAACTATTGTTTATTCCTTCCTCCTCAGTTTGAGAGTGTGAGTCTGATTGGTCCAACCTAGGTCTCTTACCTTCCCCTAGGTCAGGGAACATAATTAACAAACCCATCAGACTACATCTAATAGAAAATGGGTAATTTCCCAAAAGGTAATTGAAATGTGAGGAAAGTTTATGGAGTCTCTGTGGCCAAAAATCAACAAATGTCCATTCTATTGGCTAATGGAAAGGTAAAAAAAAAAAAAAAAATCAAGAGTCCTTTGTATCATGTCATATTTACTTCATAACCAACATTTTTTTGCAGAAAGTACAGATTTAAGTTGACATTTATGATTTTGTGGGTAGCAATCATAGATTTCTAATTTATGCTAATGCTGAAAGAAAGCCTGGGTGATAGAGCATATACAAATTAATGTAAATCCAGGCACTACTGAAGAGCCCTGATTGCCTCCCTTAATGAAGAGGAGTTATCAGTGTCACATTATATATCAAGAATGACACTGAATTTCATAGTATATTAAAACTCATGGTATAGTTATAAATGCGGATTTAGGTGACATGTGATTCATTTCTGTCTTCCTGTTCTCCCCATTCTGTTCACTTCAGCTACTGGATGTGGAGAAGAGGACAAAGTCAGGTGGAGAAAGAACAGAAAAATGTAACAGAAAGCGGAGAATTCACTCACCTCCAGAATTATTTTAGCCCAATATCCTTCTATTTCTCAAAAAATTAGAAATATAATTACCATATGTGATCTAGCAATTCCATTTCTTGGTATATATCCAAAACAATTGAAAGCAGGGTTTCCGAAATGACATTTGTAGACCCATGTTCATAGCAGCATTATTCACAGTAGTGAAAAGGTGGAAGTAACCCAAATGTCTGTTGACAGATGAATGGATAAACAAATGTGGTATCTCCATTCAATGGAATATTATTAGGCCTTAAAAAGGAAGGGAATTATGACACATGCTACAACATGAATGAAACTTGAAGGCATTATGCTAAATGAAATAAGCCTGTCACAAAAAGACAAATACTCCATGATTCCATATATATAAAGTGCCTGGAGTAGTCAAATTCATAGCAACAGAAAGTAGAATGGTGGTTTACAGGGGCTGGGGGAAGAGTGAAATGTGGAGTTTTACTTGCGTATAGGGTTTCAGTTTGTAAGGTAAAAAGAGTTCTGAAAATTGGCTGAACAATAATGTGAATGTGAATGTACTTAACACTACCGTACAGTATACTTAATAGAAGCTTCGCTAGTAAATTTAGAGAGCAAATTTTTATTACCACAATTAGAAATTATACATACGGAAACAAATGCCAATGAAATGGAAATGGAAACTCCTTGAATTCCTTCCATGTTCTAGAAATCCTCTGAAACCAGAATATTATTTTCCTTTGACATATAAGCCATAATGAACAATTATCGCGAGGAGGCCCCAAATTGCAGCTGGGATAAGCTCCCTGAACTCGCAGTAATCCGACCATGGATTTTGGTAGAACTCTGTGATTTTATTTATCACGTTATGAAGAGGATATTTCCTGTAATTCACTTCAAAATACATATGTTTGACACAATGATGCTCATTATGAATTAACCTTTTCCATTCTGAATCAAATTGGTAAGTTCTCTATCTATCTCATTACTCTGTCCCTGATTGTTGTTCCCTGGGACACTTAGGGATATCCATTCTGAAGGGAAATCAAGATTTCTTTCCTTTGAGTTCTAAATGGAAAAGTCATTTTGAAGATCTATTGTTATACTCAGCTTGCTCCCTAGTGCTTACATAAACTCTTGTTTTTTCTGATTAGAAAAAGTAGGGGATGGGGCTTCCCTGGTGGCGCAGTGGTTGATAGTCTGCCTGCCGATGCAGGGGACACGGGTTCGTGCTCCGGTCCGGGAAGATCCCACATGCCACGGAGCGGCTGGGCCCATGAGCCATAGCCGCTGAGCCTGCATGTCCGGAGCCTGTGCTCCATGACGGGAGAGGCCACAACAGTGAGAGGCCCGCGGACCGGAAAAAAAAAAAAAAAAAAGTAGGGTTTACTTGCCAGCAAGGGTCAAATTTTTACAACTTAGGAATACACTTGTTGAATCATTTTGAAACAATTTGAAATATTCATTTTCTTGCATCTTCATTTGTGTTTTTTTAATAATCTTTTTACAGTTATTATGTTTTCATGGACTTCAGATATAATGTGTTAAAATTTTTATTTTCTATACTCTCCTAACTTATTTTGACCTACAAATATTCAATCTATTTACCTAAATTATGGGATACCAAGGCTGAAGCAGGAAAGCCAATCACATTTAAGAGTAAAGCTATTTATTATTTGTGTCATCACAATTGTAGACAAATAGTTTAAAGGACAGAGAGATGGTTCCCATGGAATTAACAACATATCAACATTTTCATGTTCAAATTGGCCTAAGGAAAAACAGATTTTTTGCTATGTCAAATAATAACAATTGCATAAATTCAAGAAAATTGTTGTGAGAGATTTCAAAACAATTTCAAACTTTAAAATCTGTATCTTGCTGGCAATGGCTATATCAGTAGCTTCAAATAAATGTAGAATATGTATATATGTCAGAGGCTAGAGTCTATTGCAATTTATGTGTGTGCTTTGGAATATGTATCTCTATATTTTTTCTGTGTGTGCTGTGTATATGTGTGTGTACAAGGACATGTGAGAACAACAATAGGGCATTGAGTGCAGGGATTATGGAGTATTTATGTGCTGCATAAAATTACAATAAGTATGTTTTTTAAACAGCATTCAAAATAGTTGGAATGTTTCAAAATCAGGATACAGTGTTTTTTGTAATTTTAACAAATCTAATACAAATTGGTTATTCCCTTCAAGCATACATGAAATTGAACTTCACTATTTAGCGTAGATAGGAAATGAGCTTCTTGTCCTGCTCTTTGTCATACATATTCTGCTCTAAATTCATATTCAAGTAGCTTCTTTTATCAAGAGGAATTATAGAAGCACTACTTGATTTTTATTTCCTACCCATGATTTTTTTTTTGAGGCTTACAACTTTTTTTCTCATTATCAAACTATCAATTATATGCAAGCTCCAAAACTGTCTTGAACTTGTATAATGAGGGAATAGCCTCTATTTCCATACATGTCATTATTCGTGATTCCATGACACTTTATTGGAGTCTTGAAATTACCTTAATTACATTTAACAGACAATGTTTGTCCTAATAGTCCAAAATATTATTTTAATATTGTTTTTATCCAACAAAGCTTATTGCATAAAGGTTTCCTAGATGTACTGGGGCATGCAGATTCTTCAGGCAATTAATCTCTTCAGATAAAGACAGATATTTCTAGAAGGGGAGTTAAATTATGCATAAAATTATACTTTATAATTCAATATTTTTTTTTCCTTAAGGACAGCCTAATGCTTTAACTCTTGGTAAGTAAAATGAGCAGCTTCCAAATCACCCTGATTGCCCTTCAGAAGGGCTAAGAAAGCGTCCACTACCTTCAGATTTTGGGTGCTTTAGTTATTGGTTTGGCAAATTCTATATGCTTGCCTATTTTTAGATGAAAGAGTACCTCTGATCTTAGAAAAAGTTAAGCTGGTCTTCTACCACTTGCTGGCTACACAGTATATTTTAGAATCATTTGTTATAAAGCACCTAAGAGAGAAGACAGAATTTTGGAAATACATTCTACCTGAATTTTTTCGTATTCAGAAAAAGTACACACACAATACATTACAGTCTATCATTTGCATCAATGATTAAACTAGTGGAATAGGGAAAGTGTAAGTGATAATAGGCAGAGCTTTAGAGTAGAAAAGGATTTTAGAAATATCATCATGGAAAGGACACAGCAAATAAGACTATAAACATACAAGGAACTATGAATTCATTCATATAGCAAAGTATATTACTCATATATCAAGAAAAATATAAGAAATTTTGTTTTGCAAAGACAATCCTAAGTAATACACCAGTGTCTTCAAAGTGCTTCAGTGTTTAAAGCTCAATATGCTGTGGTTGACCATATAAAGCTGATAAATTTGTTTCAGAAGGACACTGAATCAAGGTCATGCTTCCTTAGTTCAATATAGTCCAAACTTCTTCCCCCTTCATTGACTCCAAAGTAAGAATGAAATAGTAAAAAATTATATTACCACAATACCTATAAAAACCGTGAATGCAATGAGATTTTGCTGGAAGAATATAAAGTATGTCACAATTGCAAGCAGCATTGCCTGGCATGGGATTTCCAGCCATATGGATGGGTGTTGTTACTTTTGGATTTTTATTCCATACCCTTTTAGGGGCATTTCTGAGGTATCATAAACTTCTCTCAATGAGGAAATACATATAGGGCATACTTGAAGTCTCTCTATCTACCTGTGTGTAGAGTAATAAAATCAGGCATCCTAAGGAATACAGTTATAGTGGGGATACAGCTTATCTTTTAAATTGTGGAAATCCTGAATAGGAATTTTCACTCTGCTGTTCTTCTCATGTTAATGTGTAAGGATTTTTCACACTTGCTATGCTCATTACTGTCTCTAAAGTTTCATGGTGATAACATGCAAGATTAACTCTTATAGTCATTTCCTTTGCAATCTAAGTGCTTTTTTAAAAAATAATTTCACTGACCATACTGTTATCTTTCTTTACTGCAGCTATACAGTAGATTAAGTGAAGGCTTTAAGGGATTCTTTTTAAGGAAGTTCGAAATCTCTTTTCATGATCAGTATGCTGCTGCACTTCCCTTAGGTAGAAATATTCTGTCAATCAGTTTCTGAAAAACATCACGGCACTGCTTTATGGGTATTAAATTGAATTCAGTTTAAAGTATCTCAGAAGAATGTTAACTCTTTTATTTTTGGTCTGGACATAGAGGTACACGGCACATTAATTCAAGTCACAAATGATACTAAATTGGGTGATGATATGAACACCCAGAGAACACAAACAGACAATAAAAAGAGATCCACAATGGAGTAACCAAATAATGTTCACACTTCTTAATGCTATTTTGGATATAATATATGGAGAAACATTCAAACACTGATTTCTAATAGCTGGAAAATATTTTCTGCATGACTACCTTACAAAGAAACTTGTGGCTGATAGAAATAAAAACAAAGTAGGTACAAATTTATAATAAAAAACAGTATCAAAGAAATTTTAACAAATGTGATTAGCATCAGAGCCTAAAGAAGTGAATGTTCCTTTTAAAATAATAGTATTTTCTAAACACAACCTATCTGTTAAATCAAGCTGTTGTATTGATGCAGAGAAATCATCAATGTGGGGAGATACAGTCAACCGGTAAACAGAACTTTTAGTTCTGTTGTAAGTAGAAATAGAAGAATTACGTGGATAAAGTATAACAAAATTTAAGTTCATAAATGTCAAAAACAGAAATGTAATCCAAGGCAAGGGAGGGATGCTTCATCACCAAACTGTTATAAAAGTGGAAACCAGTATGTTATAAAGAGAACCTAAGAGAATGCACGTCTCTGTCATTGATTTCTCTAATCTATATTTCAGTTTGGATACATTTTATTAGTTTGTTATATTGCCAATTTGTAATTTTGAAATGAAATTATTATAGGCCCTGGTTAGAATTTGTGCATTATTATTTTGAAATACGAAAGGATGCCACATAATTTATGTATTGACCAATTCTTCTTGCTTCCGACTTCTTTATACAATGCAAAAGAAAATTGAATGTGAATCACCATACTTATAGTCAGTTTCTAAGAGCTAGACAAAAGCCTCAGAGTGGATCAGAAAGTGAAGCAGGCTCTAAAAATCAGGAGCTCAGATGAGTCATTTAAACTATTCTCCAGTTAAAGTTTAATGCTCTCCACACTCACTGAAAGTCCATAAATTGAACCCACGATTATGAAATGCAAACTCTTCCTCCTAGCAACAAACAACACATCAACAAAAAACCAGAACAAACCACATCCTTAAAGGTTATTAACAAGCCATTTAGCATGCTTCAAGATCAAGGCACAAATAAGGGGGTGTGGTTATTCCTTAGTTTGGGAGGTAGGACTGAACCTCAAACACAGCCACTCACGTGCTTCCTTGTACTTATAGTCATACACACATAGTAACAACCCATCCATCATCAACTAAATACAAATCAAGTGTTTATCAAAGTAATATTAAATTTTAATTAATATAAAGTCATATTATAAACATTAGACCCGGGCTTCCCTGGTGGCGCAGTGGTTGAGAGTCCGCCTGCCGA
>NW_006782724.1:997774-1025378 GCF_000442215.2 Lipotes vexillifer | reverse complement strand
GTGGTTGAGAGTCCGCCTGCCGATGCAGGGGACACGGGTTCGTGCCCCGGTCCGGGAAGATCCCACATGCCGCGGAGCGGCTGGGCCCGTGAGCCATGGCCGCTGAGCCTGCGCGTCCGGAGCCCGTGCTCCGCAAATGGGAGAGGCCACAACAGTGAGAGGCCCGCGTACCGCAAAAAACAAACAAACAAAAACATCAGACCCTTTTCACCTCAAATTTTATTTAGTGTTTCCTAACCTGTGCATATTTGTACCCTTGTTGGTTTTTTTCTTCTTTTCCCTATCTTCTGGCTCTTCGCCGTCCGCCCTCTCCTCCGCCTCCCCCTCCCCTTCCCTCCCCCTTCTCCCCCCTCTTCCTCCTCCTCCTCTTCTTCTCTCTCACTCTCCCCCAACCCCTCTCCTCTCTCCCTGTATATACCTTTTCAGAGATGCCCATGCTGTTAAGGGGGAATCAAAGGCAGCACTCAGAATCAGAACTGCGAAAGCTACACTGAAGTTCCAATTAAGCAGCAAGGACGTGAAGGCAGGGCTTGGAGTCCCATTGTTTCCCCTCTGTTCTTCAGAATTATACTCAGTTACAAATTTCTATGATTCTGAAATTCCATTATTCAGGACCAGCTGGGGCTAACTTTTGTTCCTTTAAATCTTAAAACATATTGCCTTCCCCTTTTTTCTTATGGTTTTAAAAGATCAAAATAATTTTTGGTATTCAAATGACCTTATTTCTGTCTATGTAGGGTAATCTGAATCACACTATGAAATCAAGACTTTGAAATCGTTGATGTAGTAAATGTGTTTTTTTCTCAGATCTTATGGGTTACAAAATTCCAATGGGTTTTCGAAAGAAAAAAACGGAAAGAAAAGAAAAGAGAAAGGAAAAGAAAAATGATTACTGTATAAAACCCTTTAATACAAACAGTTCCAAACTGAGGACTTGGGAAGTTTGGGCAGGGTAGCTCAGTTTACCTCTCCTGATAAGGAATTCAGTACATGTAATGGAACAGAAGTTGCTGTGGAAGGGAGCAGTGGGAAGGAAAGCAGTTCATTAGGAAGGATTTGTGAAAATATTAAAATCAATGTTTTTATTCTAATATATAAGCTCTGGTTAAAATAAGGCTTATTTATGTTAGATTGGAGTCATTACATTATTCCAATCCTATTCATTTCATCTCCAACATGTATCTTGGATTCATTCACTTCAATCCAATATAAAAGTTTCTTAAATGAGCTTCCCACTTCCAGGCTCTTTCATCTGTCAGTGCTCTAAGCAGTTTTCAGATCTTCTTAAAATGTAAATTGGATCATACGCACCTCTGTTCAGCATTTTTCAAGGTCCTTCCATGACCCAAGCATAAACTCAGAATCCTAACAAGGATAGAAATACCCTGTCTTATCTATCCTCTAGAGCCTCTAGCCCCATGTCATGGATCTAACCCATCCTTACTTCTGGTATAATGGTCTTCCATTCCACTCTATTTCTGACCAGTTCCTTTTAGCTTCTTCCCATTCAGATCCTACACTAAAGTCATTCCAGTGAGATGCCTCATGACTCCCTGCATTTTTCTTTGATAGCACTTGCTGTGGTTGGTAACTATGTACTTATTCCTGTTAATATGTATATCATATTTTTCTCTTCTACTATGTTGAGTTCTATAAATGGAGGGGCTCCCTTCTCCTTACTAATTGTCTAAAAACTGTGCTTGATGCATAGTTAGGTGTTCATGTCGTTGCTGGACATCACAAGTTCAAAAAAACTAAGTCTGGGAGGGGGGAGGTAGCAGATTGAAATCTATCTCTTCTAACCTTACCCAGAGACAACAGAAATCCATAGCAGTGAAGTAATACTATCCTGCTTGTAATTAAAACTGAAGGACTTTGTTTTTTATGGAAAATAAATCTTTCAGGAACTACAATTTTTAATTATTGAAAATATTTTTTAGAACATTAATAAAACTGATAAGTACATTTCAACTTTTTCCCCATCATAGTTCACATAGGGGATGATCACAGTTCTGCAGAGGAGCAGAGTAAACAGTCAAGGGAGCTTGGATGTCCTGAGGATGAAGGAATCTTGGGTACTTGAAACCCATAAATATAGAAGAATTAGGATCACGAAGTCCTACTAACTCTGTCCCTTAAATATTTATCTCCTCTTTTCCTACTCTATTACCATTGTTCAAGTTCAAGCTTTTATAATTTCTCACCTGTAATGTTTCAATTATCTTTTTAATAATGTCTCTGCATTTAATATTTCCATATCTCATTCTTTCTTCATATTTCCGTCATCTTTTTATAGCAAATTTGATTAAGTCACTCTCTGACTGAAAATCACCCAGCTCCTCCACTTCACCTCTGGAACTCCTTCTCAGGCACGTGAGATGACTGTTGATCATCTTGTTTGCCTTCTTGTTTCTGGTCATCAGGATCACCAATGCCTTCTATAGTACTACAGTACTAAGCCAGAGTTCTTGAAGGTCCTTAGGCCACCTCAGAATCTGTTCCCTTTGATCAGATTTCATCTCGCCTTATTTTATAAATGCTTATTTAACTTTCTAGTCTCAGAATGAATCCTCTGTTGTCTTCTTAGCCAACTTATACCCTCTTTTCCTATGTTCTTACACTGTACATTGTACATACTTTCAGAAAGCAACTATGCTATTATGTTATAACTGTTTTTTTCCTTGAGCAAACATATCTTATCCTTGCAGTCAAAGCCTATCATCATGCCTGAACAGAGTAGGTACGTAATATTTGTAGAAAACATAAATTTAAGTACTATTCTCTTAAAGTATCCCTGTGTTTATTTTATTCCCTAAAAAAAAAAAGTATTTCCCTAAAAATTTTCTCCTTATAAAATTGAAGAATCTCAAATTACTTCTTAGCTTTCTTCTGTTATTCGTTTTTTTGTAGGATTAGATTGTCTTCATCTTTCTAAATTTCCTATTATAATCTCATTCACTTGGCTCGAGAGCCTTCCTTTTTTTTTTTTTTTTTCTCATTCTTTGTTTACTCCAACTTTCCTCTTGTTGGTTTATGTGTTCTCATATCTTGACTGTGCTACCTCACTCCTACCACCACTTCCTGCCCTCCAACTTCTCTTTTCTCCTTGGTCATGAGAAAGAGTTTGCCTTCTCCTTTCTTCCATTCATTTTAACTTTAATAAAGTTATAAGAAATACTCTCAGAGAGCAACTGTTTATAGGAGAGAGCTTTCTTATTTTGACTTAGTGCTTTCAACTTCCCTCTTCAGTTTCTATCTTTTTTTGGTGATAAAATCATTTTTTAAACTTTTCCTGGAGTATGGTTGCTTTACAATGTTGTGTTAGCCTCCACTGCACAACAAAATGAATCAGCCATACACATACAGATATCTCCTCCCTTTTGGACTTTCCTCCCATTTAGGTTACCACAGTGCAATAAGTAGAGCTCCCTGTGCTATAGAGTATGTTCCCATCAGTTGTCTATTTTATACCTAGTATCAATAATGTGTATGTGTCAATCCCAGGCTCCCAGTTCCTCCCACCCCACCCCTTTCCCCCTTGGTATCCATACATTTGTTCTCTATGTCTCTGCGTCTCTACTTCTGCTTTGCAAATAAGATCATCTATACCATTTTTAGATGCCACATATATGCGTTATTACACGATATTTGCTTTTCTCTTTCTTACTTCACTCTGTATGACATTCTCTAGGTCATTCAGTTTCTACTTTAGAAAAATATGTTCTGAGAATTTCACAGGAACTGGAATAAGCTCTGTCTTATAACTGAATAATTTAAAATTTATAACTTATAAAAACTATAAAAAATATAATTACAAACATTATAATTATAAAATTAAAATTATAACAACTATAACAATAATTAAAAATATTGTTCTGATAGTATATGTATATAGGTATGTATACCAATGTGAAACAGTTTGAAGGTAACAAAATAGTTTACTTCATTTGAATAACCAATGAATATTTAAATCTTTTAAAAAATTTGGTTAGGAAATGGCTGCCAAACAAAACTGGTAGATATTAAAGATGACATATCAATATACTGAAACCAACAATTGTTCACCTCTTAAAAGCATCAAGTCATCCTTGGGGCTTCCCTGGTGGTGCAGTGGTTAAGAATCCACCTGCCAATGCAGAGGACACGGGTTCAAGCCCTGCTCCAGGAAGATCCCATATGCTGTGGAGCAACTAAGCCCATCCACCACAACTAATGAGCCTGTGCTCTAGAGCCCGTGAGCCACAACTACTGAGCCCATGTGCCACAACTACTGAAGCCCACATGCCTAGAGCCCGTGCTCTGCAACAAGAGAAGCCACTGCAATGAGAAGTCCACGCATTGCAATGAAGAGTAGCCCCCACTCACTGCAACTAGAGAAAGCCTACATGCAGCAATGAAGACCCAACACAGCCAAAAATAAATAAATCAATTAATTAATTACAAAAAGCATCAAGTCATCCTTTATTTTAGCTACAACAAACTATCACACACATCAAACATTTCACTTGAATTTTTTAAGTAATTTGAATTATGCAGATGTTTGCAATCATGTAAAAAAAACAAAAGGCCTTCTGATCATCTGTATTTTGTTTTATGTAGGCATCATTTCAAAGTAGCATCCATGGTAAGGAAAATTATTCTATAAGGCAATAATTTGGTGGGTGGTGACTTGAGGCTGGCCAATTCATTTGATTAGAATTCATCACTAATGAATAAGACCAAGGCAATGTTTTGTCCTTCTACTGAACTATTTGATTTAGTTAATTTTAATTAAGATTCCCATTTAACCTCAGCCAATTTTCTTGCAAATACATGTTTTTGGTTACAAAATGGATTGTGCCAAATGATCAGTTGAACCTAGTTTGATTATTAGAAAACATAATGCAGATCAGTGCCAAAGGGTCTGCATATAAATGATAATGCTTTAACATTAGGTGATTTTTTCACACCAGTCATTTTTCAAAAAGGAGGTACTAGATCTCTAATCATTCAATTATAATCCATTTCATATACTGCAAATAGACCAACAGATGGAATGAATGCTTTATCCACATGAGTAATGATTAAAAATTGGGTTAAGTCACTAGATCTTTATTTGGCATCAATATTAATTGCAATAATTTGTTTGCCCTTTACATTAATGTATATTGTCATATATTTCTAATATATCATCAGAGACATTTTTGTTATGTTTCTCCAGGGTTCTTTTTTGCATTTATATTAGCAACATCAATAGTAGAAACAGAATGAGTGCCCACTGCATGTGTTAGACCCTAGGTCACTGGCCTGTGGTAACAGTTATCTCAGATATTTTTAAAGATTAAGCTTTGTAAAGTGTGACATGTTGATCAGATATTAGCAGGTACAATGCACTTTAACGTGCTTTTTAAGCTTCAAGGAGCAATAATAACATCATCTAGTTTGTACAAAAAAACCAGGCAAAAATACTATTTTGTCCAACTGGGAACTAGGAAATTGATGAGATACAGTAAGTGGCCTGCTGAAGGCCACACAGAGGGGTTGGTAACTGACAGTTGAACCCTGAACCCAGGTTATTTGACTTCAAAATATTTAATGCCTATGCCACAGACTCTATTCTGGGTACCCTATGAGTCATAAATGGAGAAAGAATATAAGACATTATACATTCTGAGTTAAACAACAGGTATAAAAGGTATCTTTCTTTCATTGAGCAGTGACATTTGCTAATTATACTTGAAGTCACTGGATATTTTTTCTTGTAGGAGAAATTTAAACTGATTTTGAGAAATATTGCCAACATTTTAATATAAAAAAAATACAGTTCAGGAAAAACACAATACTATGGAAATGTATATTTCATTGCAGGCTACTATTTAGTGCATCACATGGAAAATTAATCATATTAAAATGTTCAACATTCTGCTATACCAACAGCTGCAGATGAATAATCTATGTACGTTTCAAATGATTCTTCCAACAAAAAGCCACAGAGATTCCAAAAAGTTTTGAACATTATCAAACAGGTAGATCATCTGAGCAGAAAAATGAACTTTTTGTAAATGAGAGTTGATCTTCCTTTTGAAGACAACAAAATTCTGTTTTCAGATATTAAGAGTGACAAAGATAGAATTCTCTTTTTTTGTGTGTTTGTGTGTTATGTGGGCCTCTCACTGTTGTGGCCTCTCCCATTGCAGAGCACAGGCACCGGACGCACAGGCTCAGCAGCCATGGCTCACGGGCCCAGCCGCTCCGCGGCATGTGGGATCTTCCCGGACCGGGGCATGAGCCCGTGTACCCCGCATCGGCAGGCGGACTCTCAACCACTGTGCCACCAGGGAAGCCCTCTTTTTTTCTTAATACTATCATTGTCATTGCTCAATTTTTTTGGCTTCTAGTGTTCATGGCTTTCTTAAATTTAAGTAGACTCCTATTCATTCAAAAGCCACTCATTCCTATTATATGCTACTGTATACCAGAAGTTGGATATACAAAGATAAAGGATACAGTTCCTACCTCAAAGAATTTACAACCTACTTGGTGAGACACCCACAAGTAACAATATTACAATCCAGTGTAATACATGCCATGATAGATGTAAGCCCTGGCTATTGACACAGTACAAAGTAGAAGAACCCTATGCAGAATTGTGGAGTAGTGTAAAGTCATTAGTGATGACACTTACTCTGAATCTTGAAGTGCACTTAACACATCTAAGAAGACAACTGGGGACAGATAATGGATGGGATTTTACATTGGGCTAGATGGTATCCGCTTCAGGAATGATTCTTAAAGTGCAATGACATGATGACATTGATAGATAGATAAGTTTTATTAAAAATATTTCAAGATGAAATTATATTAATAATTAAATGTACATCCATATATCTACCACCTAGTTTTCTCAAATTGTAAAATTTTATGGTATGTGTTTTAGATTATTTTCAATTTTAGTAACAAAATAATAAATAAATAATTTTGAAACTGTGTTACTATCTGCAATCTCATTTTCTTCTCTCCCTTGCAGTAATTCATAATCCTAATGGATTATGGATGGATGGACTTTTACAATTCCTGTGCATATTATACTTATGTATTTATAACAAATATAGTCTCAAACATATATGATTTTATAACGTATATAAAGCATTAATTATATTTTTGTTTCTTCCTTTCTCCATGTGCCTTTTATTTATCTTGTCATACTTCCCTGGCTAGGATCTCTATTGTTATGGTACATAGAAGTGATAATAACTTTCATTTATAAAACCATCCTGATTCTTAAAAAAATGCTTATATGGTACCTCCATTAAGAAATATTACTAACTAAAAACAAAACAAAACAAAAACAACAAAAAAGGAAATATTACTAACTGCAAGATTTTTATCCTATATGAGGTAAAGAAAATTTTCCTTCTATTTCTAGTCTGCTGAGCACGTATTTTAAAAATCATGAATCATTTTTCTGCCTCTGTGAGATGATCATCTGTTTTTTTTCCCCTTTAATCTATTAATGTGTTGATGTTATCCTTCCTGCTGTGGCTTCTTGCAACCAAAATGATGATAATGACGATACTCACCAGCGGGCATGTACATGGGGTGCTCAGAGCACTGCAGTATCCTGACAACATGCCCCTCCTCTCACCCCAGTATCATCATCGGCAGGAATAAAGAGGATGCCAAGAAAACGTCAGGTGCTCCTGGCAAGCCTCTGCCATGCACTTATTCCCTTCTTATGACCACAATCTGCCAGAGTCCAGTTCTCAAAGGGAAGCTATAATTCAAACTAATTATCTACTTCCCCTCCAGGAAGTGACCACCTACTTGAATCCATTGATTTCTTATTTTCCTATTTATCTCAGTTACCACCAAGCCCAAGATTTCAAGGCCATCACACATCTCTTAAACTCTTATTCATACAGTTACCTGAAGGACATTTTCCCAGCACTTTTGCATCCTTCAACACCTCCACTCTGGAACACAGTATGTGTCATCATCAAAATCTCGTATCCTAGCCTTTTCTCTGGAGGATCCTATCCCCTTTCTCTACATGAAATCTGGCTCTCCCCTGAGGATACAACTTCCACTGAAACTCTCTCAAGCATGTTTGTCTCTCAGTCACTGATCTTGGAGATTAGGGTAGTATCCTCCTTACTCCCCTTACTACTTCTAGTGTGTTGTTTCTTATCCATTCCCTAAATCCTCACTCCAATTACCTGAAAACTTATGACATCAAACTTTACCACCAACACCCCTCCTTGCTTTGTTCATATACCAATATTCAAGTCACTAGCTCTAGACTTGAAGATGTTACTATTTCTCTCAACAACATTACTTCTTTTATAATTCATAGTTATTTAAACATTCATGATGACCATTATTCATTCAGTCATTGACTCCCAGTTCCTCAACCTCCTCACCCCTAATGATTTTCTTCTTCCTTGTGTCATGTCCATTGCACTTGCCCATTTACTATCAAAATTGGGTAGAGATTTACCCACAGATGTCCAGTAGGTTACCTGAATATTAAATATATTCTTTGCTGCCTCCCATTATATAATCACATCCTACCTTCTGATAATGAACATGGCCAATTGCCTCTGCCAGAATGTTGACTACTTTCCACATCCATAGGGTTCAATACTCCAAGAACTTGAAGTGATCAGATGGCATTTGTGGCATTGCCTTTTGAGAACCAGAACTTCTGGACCTCCATGGTTTCCTACCTATTGCAGACACAGGGCCATATAGGGATCACTTACTTAAGGTGTATACTATTATGGATAATAATTCCCTATCCTTGCAGGTATCTGCTCAAGGGAAGCTGTGTTTTTAAAATGTTTTCCAACACTCAATCAGGACACAATGTACCTGGACTACTGAGTCCTGTGGTTATGGACACTTCTTTGGCTGTAATGTGAGTTCCTTGTTGCAATGCAGTGTTGTGTGGGATCCTGTATCAGTGGGTTAAACACTCTGTAGGCCTTTGGATAGTAGTGCTGTCAGAGCCCCTGTGGTCAGAGAAGGAAAACCACAGGCACAATATTTATATACTCTAGTCAAGATAAATTGTTGTCCTTTCCATGGTGATAGGGGTCTAAAGTAATTAAAGTACCACTATGTGGTTATTCGATGTCCTTGAGAGATAGTTCCATATATAGGGCTCGATATTGGTCTCTGTTACCAGTAGTCTGGGAATTTGATGGCAGCAGTATAGGCTCATGTATAACCTCCATCCTTCTCATATGATTACTCCCTTTGTGTGTCCACGGTGCTAACACTGGCAAGAGTGGGAGGGGGTGAAGAGCAGGGAATGGTGACAATAACAGAGATTGGCTGATGTCAACTAGTTGGTTGTTTAGTGACTTCCACAGTGACTACTCGGGGTGTCCTTAACATGTCATACAAAAATCTTCATATTTCATAGCCACTCCCATCAGTCTATCCACATGCTTTTTCTTCTGATCTCCTTGTCCCCATCTTTTAATTTATCTCCTTACAGACCTGTAACTAATTAGCCAGGCCATTTGCCCCTGCCCAAGAGCTTTATACTTGTTTCTCTTTCCATACAGAGTAGATGACTTAGTGGGAGACATTTTCTTTCTGCTGTCTTTGGAGACCACCCTTGAAGGTATTACAGTCATAGTCCACTTTTGGCTGGTGCTTACATACTGAGCTGAATCATCCATGAATTAAGCTCCACATTTTTACCTCTAGTAGCTGGCTATAAAGAATCTCATTATATGGCTAGAGGTATGACCTGAGGAAGCAGCAATAGTACAGATATGGTGGATATCACAGGAGTCTAGACCAGCTGCTCTTGAAACTTAATTGTGCCTCTAGGCCCTGATCATACACAATTTTGGATATACCACATCCATCAGAGTGGATTGCTCATTGTCATTTCATGTCCTCCAGACAAGCAATCCATATCTACTAGGGCCTAATAATATTGTGTCTAATTATCTGCTGCAGATGGCAATGTCTTGCTCCCCATTGGCAAGGATCGACTTTGTGGCTCTCCTATTGGAGTTTACAACGATTCCACATGGTATTTTTCTACCATAGAGATCTCTAATATATAAGGTCTGCCAGGCTGCATGGCCAAAGTAGCAGAGTTACTGGCACCACAGTCTAGACTCACTAGACCCCACTCAAGTCTGGCAAACTTCCATGTCACTCAGAGAAGTAATCGCAAGCACAGAATATGCTTCGTCTAGAACCCAAAAAGGTTTACTCAACTTTGTGATTTCCTTTTTTCAAGCACAAGTATGAACTACAGTAATTTGGTTTTTTACTTTGGAGGAGATGTCCTCCCATACCTCTGGATCCTTAAGAACTTCATTGATGTGATAAATCCTTAAATAATCATACAATTTACACCACCCCCCTTTTAAAATTCATGTGTCTTAATGAAGCTTCTAATGCGCATACTACTTCTTGCTCATATGGCTTGTTTAATATTATGCCATCAAAGTGAAGAACCAATACGATATTCTACAGAATGTGCGGATAGTCTAAGTCTCTTTGAGCCATATTACGGCAGTGATTGGAATGTTAACATAGCCCATGAACAAAACCATAAATGCATTAGTTATTCATTCCAGTGGATGTGAGCTATTTCTGTTCTGTTTCTCAGATAGGAATAGAAATACGAGATCAGTTACCACATATCATGTACCTGAGGCTATATTAACCTGCTCAGCAAACACACCACAGTTGGCACAGCAGCTACCTACAATGTTGAAGTACTAATTAGTTATGTTTTCGGTAGTCCACTGCTGTTCTCTGGAATCAACCCAGTATTTCCAGGGGCCAGACTAGTGAATGAAATGGAGATGTGATGAGTATCACCAGCCAGGCATCATCTAGGTCTTTGAGAGAGGTTCTCATTCTTATCTTTGTCCCCAGAGTGAAATATTGTGTTAAAATTACTCCTTGCTTTGGTGTTAGGACAGTTTCTGATGTTTCTACTTGGTTTTCCTCAACCATAGTTTTTAGTCCAAGGCCAAGGAATAAATGTGGGAGTTTTGCCAACCAACAAGTATGTCCAATTCAGTTGTAGATTGGGATTGGGGAAATGACCACTGGATGGTTTCATGGATTCAGTAAACCCACTGTGGAGTACACAAGTGTCAAGACCTCGTTTATTACCTGGCTTATATATGCTTCCACTCTGACAAAAGCCCCATGATGTTGCTTTGATTCTCTCACTAGCAATACCAACTCAAACACACAGTGGAACAGTCCTGGGTGTCCCTTTTCCCCCTGTATATAGTTACCTGAATAAATAGCCATAGTTCCGTTTAAGGGATCATCACCATATTCACTTACTGTAGCATCACCAGGTCCTTCCTCTTAACAATGTTGAACTTTACCAGAGCCCCATAATCCTAGAAAAAACTGATGGTTAATAACCCCCCCCCCACACACCCTTTGTGTTCAAGGAAACTGCTTACTTCAAAGAAACATTCTTTCTCATATGACTTAGATAAGCCTCCTGGAAAACTCTCATATTTATCTATGAAAAAGCCAGACACAGACCCTCAAAATTCCCATTCTTTGTCTCATAAATGATTACTGAGGTGTTTGTCCTCGTTGATTAATCAGAACCAAATGCTTGTTAACTTGACTGAATTCTCTCCTTTCTACAGGGTCCTGAATTTTCACTCACCCCTAAGCCTAACTGAGCATCGGAACATGGGAAAAACCTCTCCTTAACATGCCTCCAGCTCCCTGGGATAAGCAACTGAAATCAAGGACAAAAAGTAACTATCTGATCATGACACCCATTCATTTCACTCCCCCACACCCAGTTCCTTCCAGCCTATTTATTCCTCCCTATAAAAGAAAAGCTCTTTTTTGCCTAAATTTTGGGATGCTTGCTATGTTTGGAGCTCTCTCCCTATGGTAAGGTCCTTTGCCCCGAATGCAATAATACACCTCCCCTTATTGCAATGCTCTTGTTTAATAAAGCCTCATTTAACCTGTACCTCAATTTTTTTACTTGATACTAATGTTTTTTTAAAGGATTCCAGGTCAGAAAATTGGGTCCAGACACTGGATGAAAGATTATATCTCTTCATTGGGGAACCTTGTTCTGATAACATCTCCATAGCTCTCGGGTCATTCTAGGTAGAATGCCTTGCCACTTGTTAAATAATTGCATCCGCCTTACTTGTGATGATTAATGCTGCCACCTGGCTTCTCTAATTTTGAGATCCTGTCATTCCCATTACATTCAGAGAGGTACGTTCTCAACAGCATCTCTCATCATTACCCCTGGCTTACAGATGATGGGCACTACTGAGCTTCTCAATGATTCTTATGCCCCTTTCATGAGAACATTCCTTACGGCTTTGGTAAACAGTATCCTTCAGGCCTTCTCCCTAGATGTTGTTTATATACTCTAGCATGCCCGCTTCTCTGAGATTTTTTTTTTAATCTCTTCTCCCACCATATTTCACACAGTTCTGGCATTTCTACTTCATTTAGTCTGGAGCTACTGCTTCCAAGAGCAATTCACAGGCCTATTAGTGGGGTCATTGCCAAGGTATAAAATTCTGTATCATAGCACAATACTGACATATTGACTGGATTTTCTACATCCAATTTTATATTCCAACCTCTTTGATCCAAGAGGATTGGATTCACTCCTATATACATATTCTTCTGGCTCCTGCTGGTGCCTACTGGCTAGATTCTGATGATCCTTTGAGTTATAAATCCTTTCTGTAGCACACCCACCCCTATCACTTCCTTGGCTGGATTATATGAGGTTTTGTGAACGAGAGGAGGATGAGGACAGGAAGGAGGCTGAGTTGGTCTTTCAAGGCAATCTTTGCATCAGGTTTCAGCAAAGGGGAACATTATCCGTTAACAGAGAGGAGTAGGCCAGTTAGGCAGGCACAGCGAGTTCAGGGAAATTTGAGCACTCAAGAATTCCCAGTGCATCAATCCAGATGTTACTATTCCAAATGTTAGCACCCCACTCCTTCCTAATTAGTGGAGCAGCCTTGTCTGGGTTGAGAGTTTAATCTTCTCTGGAACTCTGCTACTCTTTGGTTAAGTTCTGAGCCAGACCCTCCCTGAAACTAACACAAGATTGTAAATTCACTATACTTCAATAAAAAATACATAAGCAATAATAATATATTGTATAGTACATGGAGTTATAGCCATTATCTTGTATTAACTTTTAATGGAGTATAATATAATCTGCAAAAATATTGAATCAATGCTGTACACCTGAAATTAATATAACAATGTAAATCAATTATACTTCAAGTTTTAAAAGTGTAGTGCAAAAGATAAAAAAATGTTTGATTTTCTCTTGCTTAAAAATAAAAAAATAAGTAATCAATTAAATAATAAAACAGCACTTCAAAAAAAGAAGAAAGAAAGAAAGAAAAAAAGGATTGAAAGAAAACATAAACAGATTGGGAAGAAAAATTATCTTTATTCACAGATAACATGATTGTCCATGTGAAAATCCCAAAGAATAAATAAATTCCTGGAACTAATAAATGTATTCCTTAGTAAAATGTCTCAGTATGCAATGTCCATGTACTAAAATTTATTGCTTTCCAGTACACTAGTGATTAACAATTGGAATTTGAAGTTTAAAAAAAAATACATTTAAAATAGCACCTAAAATGAAATATGTATAAATCTAACAAAATAAGTACAAGCTTTGTATACAGAAGTGTAAAAAACATTGATGAATAAAATCAAAGAAGATCTAAATAAGTTGAGAGATATTGTGTGATTATGTATAGGAAGATTCAATATTGTTAAGATGTCAATCCTCACTGTCAATTAAAAGCAATTCCATCAAAATCCCAGCAAACTATTTTGCAGATATTGACAAATACACAAAGGCAATCCAATGGAGAAAGAATAGACTTTCAACAAGTGATGCATGAACAATTGGATGTACATAAATGTTCATAATTTATAAAAATAAACGAATAGACAAACAATCCTAGACACAGACCTTACCTCTCATAAAACTAAGTTACAATGGATAAGAGATCTAAATATAAACCGCAAAACTATAAAAACTTCTAAAAGAGAACATATGAGGAAGTCTTTGTGACCTTTGAAATGGATATGTGTTTTGAGATACAACACAAAAAGTATGATCCAAGAAAGAAGAAATAGATAATTTGAACTTCAATAAAGCTATTAAATTAGTAACTTGAATTTATTAAAATTAAAAACTTCTGTATTGCAAAAAATACTGTTAAGAAAAAAAAGCAACAAGCCACAGACTGGGAGAACATATTTACAAAACACACATCTATGAAAAAAGTTGTATCCAAACATAGAAAGAACACTTAACAAGTCAAAAAAGAGACAGAGAAACAATAAATGGACCCAATTAAATGTATGAGTAAAATATCTGAAGGTACACCTCTCCAAGGAAGATGCACAGATGGCAAATAACATATGAATCATATTGAAATCACTTGGTGAACTTGTAAAACTACCACTCTTCCATGGCATCCAATTAATACAGAATCTCTGGGGGTGGGGCTCAGTCATTAGAATTATTTAATTTTGATTTGTAAAAAGAGACATGTACTATTGCAGTTTTTTGATAATACTTTTAAAAAGTGGAAAACAGATGAAAGTCTACAAATATAAGCACTAATAAATATATTTTTGGTTTATTCTCTCATAAGACTATGATATCAATTAAAATAAGTGAATGAAAGCTACGAGCATCAATCTGGATAAGTATCAAAAATATATTGAGTAAAGCAAGTCAAAAAATGTAATGTTTATTGAACATAAGTGATAAAACTATTATTTTTTGGATACTTACCTACACAGCAAAATAATAAAAAGCAGTCAGTAGATTTTAAATGGTCAGAATAATAGTTATCTCTGAATAACAACTATCATGGAGGTCTAAGAATGGTAGTAGATGTGGCACACAGGTGATATGACATATTTGTAATATTTTATTACTAGTTCTAAAAACTTTAATGTAAATTTGGATGAATATTAAGGTTCAATAAATCTAGGTGCTAAATATAAGAGTATCCTTTATATCTATTATAAAGGTCAATACTAAACACAAGGAAATTCTTTTATTTAGCACTCTTGAACATTTCTATGCACACATTAAAAAAACAAACAAACAAACAAACAAAAAAACGGATTCCATGCAAAGATCTTGAAGAACTGGATAATAACACAAATATATTTACTGGGGGAATGGTGGCCAATAGAGAAGGGACTACAAAATGGTAAACCAATAGGGGAGGCATAAAGTATACAGTAAAGTGAAGAAATATTCAGTCTCCCATAGAAATGAGGCATTTTACCATTTTCTAATAACCCAAATAGCAATCTTCTCTCAAACCAGAAGAGATGACAATACATATACACAGTGAAATCAAGGAGAAGGATTGTATTATGCGAACAATACTATTCAGTGATTTCCTATTAACAACTACAAAGAACACAGCACAGGGTGTCTGAGACAGCTGGATGTTTCAAACAAAGATGAAATCAATGACTGTTTGTTCTAACCAGAAAATGAAAGACAGAGCTGAAGAAATCTGAATTCCTAAAGTCACAGGTACATTTTCTTTCTCACAGTAGCTCAACAATCCTATGGTAAATGTTAATAGATCACAAAAACTGAATAATTTTAAACAAAAACATACATTTCCTATAGTTGAACTCTTTGTGAATGATTTCCTGGTTTCATGGCTATACTCTATTTATTAACAATATTGCACATATTGCTGAAATAAGAAAATGGTAGGATTGAAACAGATGAATACATAAGAGAGAAGCAAAAATTAGGGGCTAGAATGCGTATCTCTAATAGACTAACAGGAAAAAAGTAGAGTTTTAGACAAGAGCATTTGAGGACTTTAAATAAAATACCTGAAAGAAATGATTAGTAGAGAGAACACAAACCTAAGACAAAAGCTTCAGTGACTTACTTACCTGGAAAAAGCCCAAGCACAGGTTGCAACTTGAGATATTGTACATTAATATATAATTTTAATATGCAGCCTTATGGGAGCTAATTTGCATGTTATAATTACCTTTCCAACTGTCTTTTATGAGATAAATACACAACCATTAACAAAACTTTAATGTATCACATTTTTTTACTAAACAAATTTGCTTTGTGATATTGCTTAATCTTTCTAAGGAAATGGCAAAAACCCCTTATGCTTCATTAAGCACAAAGAATTGGGAATATTTGAAGTTTTGATTTTTAGTGTGAAAGAATACTTCATAGCAGTAGCTAAATTAATGACATTGTTTTTCAAATAGCTGCTAAACAATAACTCTCATCTTATTAAAATTATTAATTTTAGTTAAGTCTTGGTTTATATAAAGCTAGCTTTGTGGCAATCAAGATGAGAAATGATAAGAGCACAGGAAGTGGAGAGGGAGAGGGAGATTAATGTTTATACTCAATTCATCTTCTGATATGTTACTGCCTATTCATTTCTGGGAAAAGTGGGGAATTAATCCACTTATATGTAAATAGGGATGCTAAATAATTATGTTCCTCACCCTCTAAGATTAGTACATAAATGTCCAGATACACACACACACATACAGGAGAAAAAAGAAAAACATATGTTTGAATCAAAAGTTATTTTCAAAAGGCACAAATCAGGGATAATAGGGCTTTTAGATGTGACTATAAATAACAAGCAACTTATATAAAATATAAAAGTCGTGTTATTTTGACAAATTCTTTCCTGCTTGATATGTGATCTGCTATACAAACTGCCCCCTTTGCATTACCACTCTAATCTGCACTACTAAGGTGCAAGTGATCTGTGTTCTAGCTCAACTGGTGGGGTCCCTACTGCCAGTTAGAATGAACCAAAATGCAGCATTATATACAATAGCCAAGATATGGAGTTAACCTAAATGCCCATCAATGGATGAATGGATAAAGAAGATGTGGCATACACACACACACACACACACACACACACACAATGGAATACTACTTAGCCATAAAAAGATGAAATCTTGCCATTTTTGACAACATGGATGGACCTTGAGGGTATTATACTAAGTGAAATCAGTCAGATGGAGAAAGACAAATACCATATGATTTCACTTATATGTGGACTCTAAAAAACTAACAAGCAAGCAAAATAAATGAACAAACCAAACAAAAAGGTACAAAGGATAGAGTAGTGGTTACCAGAGGGGAAGAGGTGGTGCTGGGTGAAACTGGTAAAGGGGATCAACTGTACCGTGATAGATGGAAACTAAATTTTGATGGTGAGCATGCTGTAGTATATAGAGAAGTAGAAATATAATGTTGTATACATGAAACTTACATAATATTGTAAACAAATGTTACCTCAATAAAAAATAAGTCTAAAAACAAACCCCACTAACATGGATTCTCACCTCCATTTTCACCTTCATGCCCACGTGAAATGATCTCTCTACTTCCTTCACAGGCTGAAATTCTCCTGTCGTCTGAGGTTGAACTCAAATACTAATTACTCCAAAGGCCTTTCCAAACTACTCCCACATAGAAGAAATCTTATTCTCCTGTTATTATAAGAATTTGGTCTTATTTACTTTATTATTCCTGTCATCAACCAGGCCACTGTCAAGTATATGAAAGTGTTTAATAAATAAACTTGTAATAGAATGGAATAGTTTAATTAAACGAAAGATATTTTTCCCTGAGATTCAAAACACAGAAATAGGACATAAAATCACTTTCAGTATACCCCAAAGTTGTAACTGTTTTAATTTTGTGTAAATATGTTACATAGAAGTTTATATCTCTTCCACTGGCATAAATTACTAAGAAGTATTTGCTCTCCCACCTTAGTTATAGTTTATTAAATGAGTAGGAAGAAGCAGAGAAACTGAAGGCAACATGCAGTAAATATGACTTTAAGTTTTATACTTAAGAAATTATTTTGCTAAGAAAAGAGAAAACTTGTGTTTTAGGTCAATCATTTGAAGATAGTCATGAATGGTGAGGTCTTTTTTCTCTATTTATGTTTATTTTTGCCAGCTTGTCTATATTTACATTTTACATTAAAAGGTCATTGGAATCTTCAGTGAACCTAAGATTACTGATTATAGTTTTAGAGGAACTATTTTCTGTTTGCATGAATATGTATTCAAAAAAATCTATTAGAGCAAAACAATCAGAGAAAACAAGGAATTTAGGGATAAGTTCAGCACCACTTCTCTTCAGAAAAAGAAAGGACAAAGAAAGATGAAGAGACTTCACAAAAGTCACACCCAGCTGAACTCCGGCTCAACTCAGCCTATGATTTCCGACTCTGATTGTTGTTACAGATTGTTTGTATGTTTTTCTTATTTGTTCTTATCCATTTTTATGATTTTTTCCCTTCAGTCTTGAAGGGAAAATTTAATCAGACTCATAGCTATCTCATCTCATAAATTTCTCTTCTACACTACAGATCAATATAATATTGAGGTTAACAGTGAAGGTCTTAGAAACACAGCACCTAGCTGGGTGTGTCCACTCCAGCTCTGTGAAATTACTCAAGAACATGCTTTGTAGGACTGTCTTATATTTAATGTTTAAATACTTATATTCAATGTTTATTATATTAATATAATATTGTAATATAATATCTATTATATTAATATTTATATTTAATGTCTTATATCCAATGACTCAGACATTTGAACACAGTGAGCACTCAATAAAGGTTATGTAAGTCTAGATTTTTTCCTAGACTTCTATATCCAATTTTACATTGATTCAATTGTTCTGCCTCTTTAGAATATCTCTTGAATCAATCTCCATTTTTCTATTGCCATAGATAATTCATTGGCTCTTTATTTTCATGCCCAAGTTATTACAAAAACCTTCTAACTGGTCTCCCTCCTGCTTCAAGAATGCTTTTTTAAATTGTATATTTGACATTCAGTGAAGATATGACAGACAGTTCACACTTTGATACCATACTCTGCTTCAAACACTTAGAAGTGAGATATAAAATGCAAAAGAGAACACTAAAGGGGCACAGCTCAACTCAAAAAACTAAAAACTAATAAATAATTACGTAAGTAAATAATGTAAATAACTTCAGGGATTGTGAAATGACAAGAAACACAAAGCACTGAGGGGGGCTGATATGGATCTCTTGATTTTCAGTTACAAAAGCTGGCAGTGAGTTTGAGACTATTGTTGAAGGCCATAATGAGAGAAGGGCTTTATGGCCTTCACAGGAAGTTGTGGCAATGACACTGATGCTTCCTTACAAATGTGTATTAAATAACACTATTAACTAGTTTCTTATCTGCCATTTAGATATCTTCAATGTAAGCACAAGGCAGGAGACTCCAAACACTACTATAGGACCTGGCTCTATATTGAAATTGGAGATGTGAGATGAGGACAAACAAGATCTTCTGAAAACTCCTCTCACTTTAACAATACTCAGAAGCACTAGATACTAGATAACAAATATCCTTCAAAACATATAGTACTTGCTCTCTTGCTTTCTCCCTCTCTCTTTCTCATATATACACATACATATACACCCATACACACGTGGAAATCCCCAGAAATCAAATAGAAACATAAAGGTGGAAATCAGGGGAGTGGTAGAATCATTTCACAAGTGATGCTCTGCTTCTTTTGTAGTGCTTAACAGCTACATGACCTATATTCTTAGTTTCAGTGACCACAGAAAGTGTAGAGAGTAAGGCATGCAACTTCTTAAAGTAGTGAGAATTAAACTGCCACATAAAACTGTAACCCTTAAAGGTTTGAAACTTATCTTAGTGTAGGCCTTGCATGAGGAAAAAATCTATCTTAAGAATTAACAAATACAAACTTAACTTCAAACAGGTCTGTAATATGAAGTTGCATACATGCATGGTCCAGAAAATCCAAAGCTGAGAAATAGCTTGGCAGGTCCAAAATTTATAGAAGCAACTTCCGTCTGGAGGAATATGTGTTCAAGTTGGGTCTAACAGACTTCACACACATGAATTTCAAAAGAACATAAGCCTGAAGTCCTTCACAAGTCAATATAGGCAAGTTTCAGCAGAGACAAATAACAGAATTAAAATATTAAAGAATTTTAGAGTAGTGATTAGATACAATATAAAAAGTAGGTAAAAATAATATTTAAGGTTAATTCAGGACGGAAAAATCATACAGATGAAAAGATACAGATATTTTCAATTAAGAGATTTAAAGAATAACCAAATAGAATTTTTAGAAATAATTAAAAACCAAAAACCTGGTAGATGGGCTTATTAGCAGATTAGCTATTATTAATAAGAGAATTAGTGAACTCAAAGAATAAAATATAAACAGAATGCTACAAAAAAAAGACAAAGAAATTGAAAACAGGGAAGAAAGGTTAACAGACATGGAAGACAGAGTAAAACAGTACAAAATGGGTCTAATTGTATTAGCAAACAAAAGGAATACATTTAAAGTATTACTAGGGAAGGATTTACCTACCATTTTGTTAATCATTTCCTTTTCTTCTTGTGGTTATTTGCCCCTCTTTTCCCATCTTGCTAACTTCCTTTTGTGGTTTTTTTTGTTTTTGCTTTTTGGGTTTTTTTGTATTCATATGCTTTAAATCATTTCTCTCTCTCTCTCTCTCTCTCTCTGTTTTTGTTTTTATCTTCTCTCTCTCCCTCCCCCACTCTACACACACACACACACACACACACACACACACAGACACACGTGTCTGTGTGTGCTTGTGTGTGTCTCTTTATTCAGCCATAAAAAGAAGGAAATCCTGCTATTTGAGAAAACATGGATGGACCCTGAGGACATTATGCTAAGTGAAATAAGCCAGACAGAGAAAGACAAATACTGTATGAGTCTCTCTTAGTGTAAAGTCAAGATTGGCTTGGATCATTGCAGTGGTTTATGTCACTAAAGCTGGGTGCTTTCTCAAAAAGACAATTCCAATCCCTATAAAAATCCCAAAGGTATTTTCCACAGAAACAGAAAGGACAGTTCTAAAATTCATTTGGAACTCCAAAAGACCTACAACAGTAAGAACAATCTTGAAACAAAAGAACAAAGCTAGAGGCATCACACTTCCTGAGGTCAATAGATATCATAAACTACAATAATTTAAACAGAATTATACCAGAATAAAACAGACATGTAAACCAATGGAACAGAATAGATATACCCAAAATAAAGTCATGCATATAAGGTCAGCTGATTTTCAACAAGGGTGCCAAGAATATATGCAGGGAAATGAAAGTCTCTTCCACAAATGTTGTTGGGAAAACTGGATAACCACAGGTAGAAGAATGAAGTTGAACCCCTATCTTAAATTGTGCACAAAAATTAATTCAACACTGATTAAATTCTTAAACCTAAGGTTGAAACTGTAAAACTTCTGGGAGAAAACATAGAGGAAAATCTTCATTACATTGGTCTTGACAATAATCTTATGGATATGAGACCAAAGGCACAGGCAACAAAAGCTAACCAGACAATGGGACTACATCAAACTAAAATGCTTCTGCATAGCAAACAATCAACAGAGTATAAAGGCAACCTACAGAATGGAAAAATGTTAGCAAACCATATGTCTAATAAGATGTTAATTTACAAAATATATAAGGAACTCAATATTTTATTGCTATAACTCAATAGCAATAAAATAAACTCAATTAAAAAATGAGCAAATGACCTGAATAGACATTTCTCCAGAGAAGATATACAACTGGCCAACAGGTATATGAAAAGATGCTCATCATCATTAATCATCTTGAAAATAAAAATCAAAACCACAATGAGATATTACCTCATATCTGTTAGGACAGCTATTATCAAAATAAGAAAGACTGTAAGTGTTGGTGAGGATGTAGAAAAATCGAAAGCCTTGTGCATTGCTGGAGTAAATGAAAAATGGTGCAGCCAGGATGGAAAACAGCATAGAGATTCTTCAAAATATTAAAAGTAAAACTACCATATAATCCCACAATTTCACCTCAGGCAGTTATCCAAATTAATTGAAATAGCGATCTCAAAGAGATATTAGTACTACCATGTGAACTGCAGCACTATTCACAATAGCCAAGATGTGGAAACATCCTAAATATCTATAAACAGATGAATGGATTTTTAAAGTGTGGTATTTATATACAATAGAATATTAATCAGTTTTTAAAAAGAAGGAAATCCTGCCATATATGACAACATGGATAAACATGGAGACCATTAAATGAAGTGAAATAAACCAGCCACAGAAGAACAAATATTGCATGAGGTCACTTATAAGAGAAATCTAAAACAATTCAATTTGTAGACTCAAAGAATACAATAGTGATTATCAGGGGATGGGGAGGGAGAAATGGAGAGATGCTAATCAACAGCTATAAAATTTCAGTTATGCAAGATGTTCTAGAGATCTGTTGTACAACACTGTGCCTATAGACAATAACAGGGTGTTGTGCAATTCAAAATCTGTGGGGAGGGTGGATCTCATAGCATGTGTTCTTACCACAGTAATAAAAAAAAAACAACAACCTTGCTATGAATATTGGTGTACTAGATTCTGCCTGAAAATAAGTCATCAATTCAGAGTGCAATTGCTGGGATTTCTAGTTTTGAAAGGAACTAACAAACTATTTTCCAGAGTAGTTGTACCCTTTTACATCCCTCCAGTAATATATAAGTGATATTTCTCTGCATCTTCTCCAGCATTTGGTATTATCACTATTTTTCACTTTAGAATGCGGATTAGTGGGTAGTGATCCTTCACTGCAGTTTTTAGTTTGCATTTCTGAAACAGCTGATGATGTTCAACATTTATTCATGTGCTTATTTGATGTCTGTATATCCTACTCAGTGTAAGTGTGTATGGGTTCTGCCCACTTTCTAGTTGGATAATTTGTTTTTTAGTGTTAGGTTTTGAGGGCTTGAAAAACATTAATTCTGGATACTAGTCCTTTGTTGAATATGTCATTTGCAATTAATTTCACTCAGTCTTTCTATCCTTTTTTCTTTCATTGTACTTTGATCAAACAGTCTTGCTACAGACTATGCCTGTTCAATGCCTGTCCTCCAATTGGTGCTCAAATGCTAACTGAATAAATGAATGAAAACAGTAATGTCACATATTATTAGCATATCAGAAGTTCGTAAGGATCCTGATGACAACATGACTGATTAGAAGAGGGGGTTGGTTAAATTCTATTTGATGAATTACTGAAGGATAGAAGAGGAGTGAAAAAAACAAACAAATAAAAAACAAAACAGGGAAAGAACTTTGCTGATTTAAAACAACCTTTTAATTAGCACTCAGTTTAGGAAGTTTTTCATACCTCACTCATACATTCAAAAAAAAATACTAAGTAACACAATGTAAAGTGTTTATTCATTTGTACAACAGTCACATTACAAATACCTACTGAGTATGTATTCTGTACCAGGCACTATGCTGGGTGGGGCTTGAGGTTACACAGATAAGAAAGACACAAAGGGTTCACTGACAAGGGTGGCAATGTAGGAAGGGAAAATCAGCCCATTATCTTATATTATGATTGTGGTTTTGAGTGAGATATGAGCTGATCCAAGCAGAGGGCTGCTAGTCTGATCTTTCTATTAAAAACCATCATCACGATAATACCACCAATAGTAACAGCTAAATTTATCAAACACTTACTAAAAATAAAGTACTGTTCTAAGTATTCTACAACTAATCCTAACAACATAATATAAATTGAGTGCGATAAGGGTTACATCACAGGTGGGGATAATAGCAGAATCAAGACTGATTTGGATAGCTGTGGGGAGATGATGGCACACCTCTCTACCTTCATCTATCTATCTCTATCTATCATGATTATTATTTTCTATTTATCTAAACTCTCATGGGCCAGTTGCAGATGCATAAATGACCACATATTGAATTATATGATTTGTTTAATACAATAATTCAAAGTCTGTTTTATTCAAGAGAATAAATTTTACAGCCTATTATTTAGCTATGCCTCTAATGCCACACTTATAAGATCTTGAACTAAATGGTACCCCTGAGTCTCAGGACACAAAACCGGCTTATTGCCCTATCTCATTTCTAAAGGATGAACTTGGTATGTTCCCGGGGTAGATAAGCAACTATTGAAAAATCAAATGCTACATGTCAGACAAATTGCCTCTGTGTAGTGTTCTACTGGATTAATTAATTGCCTTTTATGCAGTTCTGCATGAACTGTCAGTCCACTGTGGCATATTATTGGGAAGAGAGAGAATAATGGTTTCATAAATCTTTCAGGGAAAGTTTCCACTTGTTGCTTAACTTGAATGTCTAAGAGTGAGTCTCATTTGCTCTGACTAGAGGGACTATAATCAGAGTATATTTAGATAGAAATGACTATTAATACTATCATCAAAATTATTATTTTTATATTTGCTACAATAGGAGTTTTTCCTCTAGTATACCATTGTTCTCCCTCTTAAGAAAAATTCTTCTGATGTCCTGTTAATATTAATTTTTCTGAAATGTTTTCATCCATTTCATTTATTAACATAATAAAAGACAATTAGAAGTTGCCAGACTGTCTTTTTCTAATGCCATAGTACGCAATGAAACACTTTTCCATATCTGGATAAAGTACGGAAGGTTTGACTGATTTCCCGTCACAGTTGCAGGCAGAGCTGAAGAGTGGAAGGTGGATGAGATATGGAGTTAGAAAGGTTGATTTGGATCCTAAATCCACTGCTTGCAGTCTATGTGATATTGAAGCATTTCTAAACTTCTGTTATTCAGTTGAAGGCTGAACTGAGAGGTGAGATCATGCTTATGAAATCAATAGGCACCTCTTTAGCTCCTTGTTATATGACAAATATATTTTTCTTCACTTTTAGCTGAGACTTGTTTTCACAAAAATAATACGTTTAAATTTCAATTTTTTATTATAAAAGAGTGTGTTTATGATGGATAAAATATGAATAGTTCATATTGTTTCACAAGTAATATGTAACTCACATAAAAACTTTACATTCCCTATACATTCCCATACATTTCCCTATACTGGAAATCAATACAAATATCTTCAAGAAATAGTTGTTCAATTATTTAACAAATGAATGAATGAAGGTTGAAGCAATCTGGAAATTTAATCAATGAAAATATAGGCTTGCCAAAAATATAATATACTTTGTTTCTCATTTCATTAATCATTGATGTTGTAAATATAGAATCTTAAAATATATGGAGAGAAGATTTTATTCTCACAATTATTTGTGTGTATTTGGAGATGAGGTGCTTCTGTGTAAACGATGGCTTATAAATCTTTCATGTATAATGAACATTAGAGAAAATTTGGCTTACTTCCATTATATGATTAGGAAACTGAGTCTCAGGGCAATTAATCTCAGGTAACTTAATTGATAAAAGAGATCATGAGACTTCAGATACATAATCAGAGGATTTCAAACATTTTCTTTCAGCAGAGTACTTACTTCAATTAAAATCCTTAGGAATCCTATACACACACGCACATGCATATGTGCACATAAACATTTACACACATATACAGAACTGTTCTGATGAAGAGTGATGGGGACTTCCCCTCCCCATTTAAATTTCTTTTCCACTCTCACCCTCCTCATTTCCTCTGCCCAATGTTCCCTAAAAGATTCTCAACAACCCTAGATGATTCATGAAAAAGTTTGAAAATTATTTGTCTCTTCCAGTCATAAAATTGATTATTCAATTTTTTCTTCCAATTTCATTGAGATAAAATTGAGATTTTAAATGAGATATAACAGTGCTATATATGTTTAAGCTGTACAGCATTAATGATTTGACCTTCATACATCATGAAATGATTACCACAGTAAGTTTAGGGAACCTCCATTATCTCATATAGATACAAAATAAAAGAAAAAGGAAAAATAAATTTTCCTTGTCATGACAACTATAACATAGAGCAGTGTTAATTATATTAATCATGTACATTACGTCACTATTACCTTATAACTGGAAATTTGTACATTTTGACTACCTTCATCCATTGATTATTCAATTCTATAAAGTGATATATGATAAAAATGTTAGGTTAATTCTATATTTCAAAATAATATAAAGAAAAAACTACATAATACAATAAAATTACAACTCAAAATTATGTAAATTGCCTTCCTGGCTACTTCCATTAGTAGTTATGATAAGATCTGCGATGAGAGCTTCAATTTATCTCAATTTTAAGGTATCTTGAAGAAAACGGTTAAGAATTAATATTTAACAGAATTTTATATTTTTTTACAACTTGACCAATCTTTATTCTAATACAGCAAAACTTGTTGCATAAGCATATTTTTATAGTAGGCTTACATGAACAAACTTACTAAAGAAAGAATTAAAACTGTTGAAGCATTTCTTTGTGAGAATTTGTGAACCTCCATGATTCATATGAACATGGGTTCATTTTCCAGTCTTTTCTTGGCATCTTTCTTTACAAGTGAAAAACTAGTGCACCATAACTCACTTAACCATTTAGAAGGGAAATGGAGCCAATGAGATAATCTCTGGCCTTTATTTTCTGCATTAAGCATAAAGTTAGTAGTAGTGTGTTTTACTGAATAATCTTTAAACAATAGCTCAATTAAAACTATGAATATGATAGATGTCCTATTAAATATATTTGTGCTATTTAAGAACACAAATGTTTGTACTAATCTAGGAACGTTACTAACAGCTTTTCAAAATAATATATCTAAACCTGAGCAGATAGGTGAGTTAAATCTTATATATCAATTCTAATTAATTGATAGAAAGTGGAGCTCTGTTTTGAGAGGTTCTTAGAGGCCCAGGCTAAGGAAATAATATGGCTGCCTAAGGCATATAAAGAAGAAATATTGGCGGAAATGCAGTGTACCTGTTTTAAAACAATTACTGATAATGAAAGACGTTAATCTGAGTGTTTGGAAATATATACATATATATGCTATATGTGGGAACAATGTGTATTATTATATTTTCCTTTGGATATATATATGTATATATGTGTATATATGTATATACTATATGTGGGAACAATGTTGTTTATTATTATATTTTCCTCAAGGATGCAAACATTTTTTTAACACTTAGTTAAAACAGTAGCTATATTTCAGCTATGGCTGAGACTGAGCTCTTAAAATTCCATAGCCTTTTCCAATAAAAATTCTTAATTTGAGATTCAGAGTTTCTTTCCTGATAGGAGGATTAATTATTTCTTATTTGTTGTGGGCTTCTTTGTGTACACAATAAGCAGGGTTTTTTTTGTTGCGTGTGTGTTTGTGTGCACGCACGCACTTTGTTTGAATATGATGCAACTATGTTTGCCCTAGTGCATCAATAATTCTGCCACTGCAGTGGAATGTGTGGTTATTCAAGCCATAAAGGTCTACTAAATACATTATTTCCCTTTATTAACCCTTTAAGAAAAATTTATTGTATTTTTTCTATTTGATGTCAACCATTCTGTATAGATGTCATAATATCCCCATGGATCTTACAGTTGATATTATTTTGATAATATCATGAGTTATTATAAAATTTTATTTCTTCATTTTCCCAATTTTAGCAAAGTTAAATTTATAGGAAATATGCTCAAGGCTCCTGTAAAATTCATTTCTGCT